>NC_071354.1:206967410-207202410 GCF_943734655.1 Sabethes cyaneus | reverse complement strand
CCTCCATGGCACATATTGGGCTTACCACGGTAGGCATTTCGGTTAGGTGCATTTAGTTAGTGTGCTAGCGACAATTCAATTAGAATCGTTCGATAGCGAACGCTCTCGTTTCTGTTGTTTTTTCAGCTGGAAATTCCGTCGAAATGGAAAAGATAAAAGCGCTTGAGTTTCATATCGCACGAGCAGGTGTTTGTGTTGGAAGCCCAGAAGTTCTCTCGAAATGCAGATGTTGGTTAAATTAATATGACAATTCGATGATAAACATTCCGCAAACGAATGGAAGGGCACTGAAAAATTTAATCTGAAAGGCAATCGTAATAGCTTTGTTTTTCTGGAATGTTGTTAACATTGTGCAATGCAATGAAAACATTATCAGGAATAGTACTTTTCAGGTAATAATTATGGTTCAATACCAGTACACGCATTACATATAACATTTCAGATTCATGAAGCTTTATTTTATAGCTTAAGCAATTGCTAGCAATCCAATATCGGTACCGACTGACCAGTAACAACCCTGAGACGACCAATTTTAAAGTCCAGAAAGTCCTTGACGGTCAGACTAGAATTGCTAACTCCACCGTACAGAGACTATAGATTACAGAAGTGACAAGGCACTCAAAAACCGCTAAATTTTCAATCAAAGCGGGAAGTTACCTTCGCTTTGAGCAGTTATGCTTATTGTGGTGGTGTTCGTTAGAATGTGTTCTATCCGCTGGTATACAATAAGTATAATATTTTATCATATTAGCGATGCTAAAATGAGTATTTTATTCTAAGTGTTCGAAGTTTGAGACTGTTTGAAGTTTGAACCACAACGGTACTTAATTGAAGCATTCACTGAAAAGTGTTTTATCTACCTCGTTTCTTTAGTGTGCTTTGTTGTACAGCAAATTGAACACCAGATTCGCGCTCGTAACAGCACAAATCACAGGATAACGGTAACTCTTCTCACAGTAGCAAAGTATCGCTAGAATTACAGTGATGTGATGACCTTGAAACACATTAGGACTGACGCGAGCAACGATTGATCAGATACCAAGCATTCGTTGTGTTGATGGAGGTTCAACTCGGAATGATAATAATCGAAGACGAAAAGATGACGCAAAAAAACCAAAGCTGAGAGTTTGAACGTCTTTCTAAGACTTGACCCTTCTTCATCGACAGAGTACAGGACAGTTACGGGGCTAGTGCAAAAATCTTGCTGACTCTATCTAGCAGCACCTCCTTGCCGAGATTTGAACATACGACGAAGAAATACAAAAAGATGACGCAAAATTAATGAAAAGATGGTGAAAATACGATGAAAATTTGACCAAAAGGCGACGAAAAGTACCAAATATACACCGGAAATAACAAGGAATACGATGAAAAAACACGATAAAAATTACGGCCAAACCCGGGTACATTTTCAAACAGACGAAAGTGACAAAGAGATATTCTTTTCGCGTCTCCTCTCTTTCGCTTATCACGACGAAGCCAATCCGCACATCAGCTTGGCCTGATGGTAATAATCGGAAGAGAGGACTGCGAAAGAAAGTCTCCCAACGTCACTTAAGTCCTTTAGAAAAAGTACCCGAGAAAAGACGTCTAAAAAGTGACATACATTTAAAATAAAACAACGAAAAGCTGACGAATATACGACAGAAATATGACGAAAAAACAACGAAAAGTCAGTAAAGAGATAGAATTTTTATTGTCTCAATAACAAACAGGACGAAAAATGGTAAAAAGTGATGAAAAGACAAAAAAGAACGGCGAAACGACGACAAAAGACGATGGCAAGATGATAAAAATAACGTGGTAACGGTAAGACATGACGCCAAAGCGAAAACGAAAAAGACTCTAAACAGCAACAAACAATACCACATCAATGGCAAAAAAACACTGAAAAACACAAAATGACAAAATGTTTCAAAGGCCAGAGGTCGAAAAACGACGAATAGACAACTGAAATACGATGAAAAAATTACAAAAAATCACGAAAAGACGTCATATACGCAGAAAAGACAACAGAGATATGACAAAAGATGGCAAAAGGCGTTGAAAAGACCGCCAAAAGATTGCGGAAAACAACAAAAGAATGATGAAAAAACAGCAAACAGATGACAAAAAGGCGACTGAAAAGTGACGAAAGGACAGGACGAAAGACGAAGAAGAAGTGATGAATAGTAGGCGGAAAGATGATAAAAAAAAAATACGAAAGACGAAAAAACTACTCAAACGAAGTATTCGCTGAAAAATGCTTTGTCTACCATGTTTCACCATCTGTGGCTCGAGCAGCACGTTGCTCACAATCGTGCGGAAGATTTATGCCTCACCTACCTTCAAAAACTGCCCACGAAGACTACAAATGACGACAAAAATACGCCAACGAGAACAACCCAAGTAGCATACTATAGGTCCATTCAGTGTTGAAAAGTTCATAGCAGTTTGAGTTTTTAACATCACTGGGTCCATTTAGTTGAAGCAACCGAGTTACGACTGAAATTAGTCATATTTCGGTTACCACGACAACTTTACAACTACCGTGCTAGTAGGAAAGCAAAAACGTCACAAAAGACGATAAAAAATGACAAATCGCTGAAACAAGACAAAAAAACTATAAAAAAAATGCCCGAAAAACGGATCCTACAATGAACGAAAAACGTTAAAAATACATCAAAAAACAGCAAGAAGACGACATCAAAAAGCGACAGAACACACATAATAAAACAAAACGAAAAATGAAAATCACATACCCAAACTAACCTCCAGAAATATCGGGAGTACAACGTGCCCACGAAACATATTTTCGTGGATTTCAATGCGGCATACGATACAGTCGAGTGCGAACCACTATAGCAGATTATGCACGAGAACGCTTTTCCGGACAAACTGACGCGGCTAACCAAAGTTACCCTGGAGCAAAGGCTTGCGGCAAAGGCATGGGCTGTTCTATATGCTATTCAGCATCGTTATTGAAAAGGTGTGATCCGGCGAGCGGGCATCAAAACGAGGGCAACGATCTTCAGCAAAAGTAGTTAACACCTAGCCTTCGCAGATGACCTTGACATCATTACTAGAAACCTTGGGATGGCGGAAGCAACCTACGTCATACTTTAGACTAAGGTTAGAAGGATTGGGTGGCAAATCAATTCGTCGAAAACCAAATTTATGGTAGAAAGAGGTTTAAAAGAAAACAACGTTCGCTCCACGGACTGTGATCATTGACGGCGATGAACTGCAAGTGGTTGATGAGTTCAGATATTTGGGATTTCTGGTCACCACCGATAATAATACGAGTAAGAAGATTCAACGACGCATTCAAGCTGGAAGTCGAGCTTACTTCTCCCTCCGCAAGACGCTTCGATCAAAGAGCATACGCAAGCGTCGCACAACGCTGACAATGTACAAAACGCTAATCAGACCGGAAGTTCCCTACGAACATGCGGCTATCCAAACGGGTGTTTGGCGGATGTTTGGCGGAATACAAACGGTCTGGCGAAAGTTCGAAGACTATGGTGGGCCGGTCACATCGCAAGGATGCTGGACGAATGTGTGAAATCCGTCCTTTTCTAGAGCCCCACTCAATGGCACCAAGAATAGAAAGACCAAGTGCTAAAAGGCTCGACTAGGTTGACGGCTGTCTTGCGTGGGTCGAGATGCTCAATGTGCTTGCGACGAGTTGCTCAGGACCGAACACTCGAAAACCCCGGACAAAATGCGTCTTCCTTAACACCAATAGTTTGAAGAAATTCCTTTCTCGTTTAGTCATGAATTTTTCCATTATTTTGTCAGAATTTAAACCCAATATTTTTTTTATTATAGACTCTAATTTTTTTTTTGAGAAGTGTACCAATAATTTTTTTTTTGCAAGCGCCCAATTTCCCTGCTTCTTCTCTTTGACTTCCACAAATCGTTCAACCGCCAGGACCATGAAACATAAGTGCAACAGCCGCGCTTTATTTCTGGACTAAAAGCCACTTTCAACGATATCCACAAAGAGTGCTAAGATTGTACGAATAATCGCGCATACCCTCAGTCCCCTTCAATCCTCCACTGGAACGGCTATTTGCGTTCACACGACCGTACACGTAAGAGGAGGAGGACAATTTTGGTGAAAATGCCAATGACAGCAACTGTAGGAAGACGTCCCAGAACACGGTGCGAAGTCTTATTAATACGCGTCACTATTCGTGCTATCCGCATAGAATAAGCTCAACTCTAACACCGACACACTAACGACCGATACGTACATGCTAGTAATACATAATATCATGGCTAAGAGAGACAAGCCATCCGTTATCTACAACTACCGATACTCCAACCTCCAGGGAAATAGCAAAAAGCTTCGGGAAAATTGTCACCCAAGAACAGCTCGTTCGAGACTTCACGACACCCGATACAGAATGGACTTTCATCTCATCGGTTTCACCGCATTGGGGCGGCATCTGGGAACGTCTGATTCGGATCGTCAAATAAATCTGGATAAATTGAAACGGAGAAAACTTCCAATTGATGAAATTGTTAAAAGTACGCTTACGAACAACCGTTAATCAACATTCCCAATCAACATAAAAGTGAAAAGTCATGAAGGTGAAACTGATTCGGATACGCGATGTAGTGTTCTTCGTAAAGCCAAAAGCTTGTGAACCAGATTTTGGACCACATTTTTGATGGGATATTTTGGGCCAGATTTTGGTTCTGGAGCAAATTTTGGGCCGCAGTTTTTAAACCACTAACCAGATTTTAGATCTGGTTTTGAACCAGATACCAGACTAGACCGTATTTTGGACCTGAACTTCATCGTGGACCATATTTTTGTCAACTTTTGTTCCAGATTTTGTAACAAACTGTGGACTACGGATCAAATTTTTACTCTCCGACAAATCCTCCAGAAATGTCGAGAGTACAACGTGCCCACGAATCATATTTCCGTAGATTTCAGAGCAGCATACGATACCGTTGAACGCGAACAGCTATGGCAGATAATGCACGAGTACGGTTTTCCGGACAAACTGGCGCGGCTGATCAAAGCTACTCTGGAGTACGAGTGATGTGCTACGTGCGCGTTTCGGGGAAACTCTCAAGTCTTTCAAGCAGAGGGTTACGGCAAGGGGATGGACTGTCCTGTATGTTATTCAATATCATAATATCATAATTGAAGGTGTGATCCGGCGAGTGAGCATCGAAACGAGAGGAACGATCTTCAGCAAGAGTAGCCAACTCATAGCCTTTGCAGACGACCTCGACATCATTACTAGAAACCGTGGGACGGCGGAGGCAATCTACGCCAGACTAAAGACGGCGATGAACTGCAAGTGGTTGATGAGTTCGTATATTTGGGATCTCTTGTCACCGCCGACAATAATACGAGTGAGGAGATCCAACGACGCATTCAAGCTGGAAATCGAGCCAACCTTTCCCTCCGCAAGATGTTCCGATTTAGGAGCATACGCCACCGCATAAAGCTGACGATGTACAAAACGCTAATAAGACCGGTCCTCTACGGACTTGAGACAGTAACTTTGCTTACGGAAGACATACGTGCACTTGCCGTATTTGAACGAAAGGTGTTGCGGACTATTTTTGGCGGAGTTCAAACGGAAAGCGGAGAGTGGCGGAGACGTATGAATCACGAGCTACAGGCACTGCTTGGAGAGATTCCCATCGTACACCTGGCGAAAGTTGGTAGACTACGGTGGGCCGGCCACGTCGCCGAGGATGCCGGATGACTGTGTAGTGAAATCCGTTCTCTTCAAGAACCCCACTGGCACCAGGAATAGAGGGGCTCAACGTGCACGATGGCGCGACCAGGTTAAAGCCGACTTGCGTGTGTCGAGACGCGCAACGAATTGGCGACGAGTAGCCCTGGACCGAGTACAATGGAGAAGAATTCTTGATACTGAATAAGTAAGAGTAAGTAAGTAAGTAAGTAAGTAAGTAAGTAAGTAAGTAAGTAAGTAAGTAAGTAAGTAAGTAAGTAAGTAAGTAAGTAAGTAAGTAAGTAAGTAAGTAAGTAAGTAAGTAAGTAAGTAAGTAAGTAAGTAAGTAAGTAAGTAAGTAAGTAAGTAAGTAAGTAAGTAAGTAAGTAAGTAAGTAAGTAAGTAAGTAAGTAAGTAAGTAAGTAAGTAAGTAAGTAAGTAACAAATTGTGGAACAGCTGTGAAATAGATTCTGGACCAGATTTTTGACAACTCTTTTTATTAGATTTCGTCTATATTTTGGGCCAGGATCTGGTCCTGACTCAAATGTTGAGCTCCATCAGATTTAGGGTCGTAATTTAGATCTTATTTTTATCAAATTTAGACCAAGTTTTGGATAATTTTTGGGCCACATTTTTGATCAAATTTTGGATGAGATTTGGAAGCAGATATTGAACCACATTCTGGACCAAGATCAGATTTCGGGTCTGTACCAGATTCTGGACATCTTTTTTGATAAGATTTTGGACCCAGGGCTGATTTAGGACGACATTTGTAATCAGGTTTTAAAACAACAGCAACCAGATTTTGGATTAGATTCAGGACCTGGACCATATTTTTGAACTGGACCATATTTTTGACCTAAACTACATCGTGGACCACTTTATATCTTTACCACTTTATATCGCAACTTTTGTTTCAGACAACTTTTGTTTGTAACAAATTTTGGAACAGACTTGGACTAAATTCTGGACCAGATTGTGGACCATATTTTGAGTCATATTTTACATCATGTTTGGATCAAATTTAGGACAACATTGTGTACCAAACCCAGATGTAAGACCTAGACAAAATTCTAGACCTGGACCATATTTTCGTCCAATTTTTTTAAAGCAAACTTCGGTTGAGATTTTGGATCAAATTTTGGACCAGATTTTCGAACTGGACCGGGTTATAAACCATATTTTAAACCACAGTTTTGATGATTTTTTTTACTTTTTTGAACCTGGGGCAAATTTTGGGCCACAGTTTTTCATCAGTTTTAAAACCACTAACCAGATTTTGGATCCGGTTTTAAACCAGATTCCGGACCTGGACTACAACGTGGATTACATTTTTTATCAACTTTTGTTTCAGATTTTGTAACAAATTGTGGAATAGCTTTGAAATAGATTCTGGACTAGATTTTGGATTACAGTTTTTGTTAGATTTCGACTATATTTCGGGCCACATTCTGGTCCTGAATCAGATGTTGAGCTCCATCAGATTCTTGGCCACATTTTTATCAAATGTGGATCAGATTTTGGATAGTTTTTGAGACACATTTTTTATCAGATTTCGTATCAGATATGGAACCAAATTTTGGGTCTGAGCCAGATTCTGAACTTTTGACTAGATTCTAGAATACATTTTTGATCAGATTTTGGACTTGGAATAGATTTTGGGCCACAATTATAATCAGATTTTAAAAGAACAGAAAGCAGATTGTCGATCACATTTAGAAACAGATTCAGGACCTGGACTACATCGTGGACTACTTTTTTTATCAACTTTTGTTTCAGATTTTGTAACACATTTTGGAACAGCTTTAAACTGGATTCTGATCTTGGGCCACATTTTGAGTCAGATTGTAGATCAGATTTGGATCAGATTTTAGACCACGTTCTGGACCAAGTACGGTGTAAAAAAAGCAAAGCCATGGGTTTATACCGTCTTTAGACATTACCCTTCTTTATCGACAGACTTCGCAGCCGGCTGTTAGAGTACAGGAAAATTACGGGGCCAGTGCAACAATCCTACTGACACTAACTAGCAAGCACCGCCTAGCCGAGATTCGAACATACGACGACTGGCTTGTTAGACCAGCATCGTACCTCGAAGCTAGGCTGGGCGGTTAAGTAAGGTGTAGGTCCAGGATTAAGTTCTGGACCTAGACCACATTTTGGTCTACATTTTTCAATCAAATTTCGGAACAGATTTTGTATCAAATTTTGGTCTAGATTCTGGAACTGGACCAAGTTATAAAGCAGATTTTGGAACAGATCACATTTTTTATGAATTTTTTTTGGTCAGATCTTGGACATGGAGCAAATTTTTTGCCACAGATTTTTGATCAGTTTTTAAACCATTAACCAGATTTTTTACCTGGACTACATCGTGGATCTTTTTTTATTAACTTTTGTTACTGATTTTGTAACAAATTTTGGGACATATTTGAACTAGATTCTGGACCAGATTTTGAACTATATTTATTATTCGATGTCGGCCATATTTTGGACCAGATTCTGGATATCAACCATATGTTGAACATCCATCAGATTCTGAGTCAGACTTTGGACCATATTTTTATCAAACTTGGAACAATATTTTGCACCACGTTTTTGATCAGACTACAGATCAAATGTGGGACCAGATTTTAAGCCACATTCTGGGCCTGGACGAATTCTGGATCACACTTTTGATCAGATTTTGGACCTAGTGCAGATGTTGGGCCACAGTTTTCAAATTTCAAATTTTAAAACAGGATCAAATTTTGAACCAAATTCTGGATCTGGACCATATTTTGCACCTGGACAGTATCCTGGATCGCATTTTTATCAAATTTTGTGCAAGATTCGGACAAGATGCTTTAGACATTTTTAATCAGACTATGGACCCAGATTCCAGACCTGGTTCCACCGCTGTAGTGTGACATTGAAACGGCCTTAATGGAGACCTTATTTGGCACCCCCTCGTTTCTTAGATCAGTGTTACTTCAAGGCTTATTATTTTTTAGGATTAGGAATATATTCAGTAAATCGCTATACTCGAGAGTGCCTTACTTGGTGCCCCTTAGACCAGCGGGGGTCGGTCTGGTTAATTACACGCTACGGTGCTGCAAGTATGGTAATATAGGACCACGTAATAAAGAATGATCGCTCAGTTGTAATCACTGACCTTTATAATAACTCAACCCAACAGCAGTAAGGCATGACCTATTTTATGAATACAGGAATGACTGTCAAATATTAAATGTCAATATTAAATAAACATTTCAAAGCGTTGATTTATAACTTTCTTGCTTCAAACATTCTAGCATTACGGTATAACAACAACCATCTATCCAATTTTATAAGGAATATTTCCCATGCATACATAAACATAAATTTTACCTTCATTCAATTATTTTAATATGACAAAATTTGTAGGATTCTTTCGCCAATACTCACCTGCGTGGCACAAACAGGTGCGATAATGATGAGATTTAATTCGCTAATGAATCGAACAAACGTACACCTGGACAGCGCACGGTGCTCAATTGTCGGCAGGTAGGCACTTTCAATTGTCACCGGGTTAATTTTTTTTTAACGCGGCTCGCCCCTCATCCCTCCATCTGTTGTACATAATTAAGCGGATTATGGCGTGCTCTGTGCTGGCGCCGAAGGTCCGAGTGCTGAATATTGTGAAAAAATAAAATAAAATAAAATTCAAACATTCTGCAGATTCATTCGGCTAACAACGACCACTTAATCATCAACACTCTCGCAAATTGTCAAGTGTTATCGCATAATTAATTATAATGAAGTACGGCTCTTACCGCATGGCCACACACGCCCAGGAGAGCGCGCTGATAGCGGGTCGTCGGGTGGCAAAATTAAACGTTAAATATGAATACGGACTTTTTTTCGCCGTTGTTAATCCTGTCGCCGCCATTCCATCGATCAGGCGCGCAACAGTCCGACACAAAGTGGTTCACTTGTGGGGAGATAAAATTTCAACATCAATTTCATATATGATTGCTGCGGGATAACATAATTGATGCACTTGTTGGAAGGGAAATTATTACGACTGAAACTGTAACTCTTTTCAATCATGTGATTGTGGTATTCGGATACCTCCTCCGGTTGGTTGTCATGATGTAAAGTGATACTCAGCCTGATTTTGGTCGATGATAAATTGCATCTGCTTTTCCGAATAAATGCATTGTTGTTCGACTTATTTACAGTCACAATAGGATACTAAATGAATGATTTGAATTCGAATACAGTTTGTGAAATTTAATCAGATTTCAAATGAAATCATAACAACCGAGAAGACTAGCATATTCAATTCGAAAATAAGCTTTCAAATTGGCCACAGAGTGAACGTAATGTATCACACTTTGTTTGTCGGCGGGAAATTTATTTCTGACGGATTGTGCATCGCTTTTAAGCAGATTTATTTTTCCGCTATCCTTCAGGTAATATTTTTCCCCATCAACTTAAAAGCCAACATCGTTCTCGGTTTGCGTTTGCGAGACCGAAGCTAGTTCTCTTAAGCGTGCAACCGAGCAAGGATCATCATACCCAGCATCTGAGTAAAGACAATGCGCTGATGGTAATGATGTTGCTACTGGTGGTCCTCCAAGGCAAATACGAAAAAAATAGCATTAGGACAGCATCGTCGTTTCTCCCGGCGGCGTATTCCTCTCCCGCAGCAACCCGGTCGGTCGGGCGGGGGAAAGCGTCGCACCCGAAAGTGCTGCTCCAGAATCCGTCTTCACAGCGCAGAGCGCGAGCGGGAAGCCCGGTCTTGATTTGCCGTCTTGGAGCATATCTGACCGACCTTGCCAGTGCTGTCTACATAAATATTGCTGATGAAAACGAGCTGAAGATATATGGTTTTAGGTAGTATTCCTTTTGTGATTTTCCACCATTCAGAAGCCGTTGGATTTCTTCGCGAATGCGATGAATAAGAACGCGTTTCGCGTTGCTGAAAGCAGAGGAAGTCGGAATATTTACTTCCCTAGTTTCGACTATAAATAAAAATTGATTTCGCAATTCATTCAAAAGTCCATAGAAAAATTAAAAAAAAAACATCACACGTGCAAATAGAAATTAATTGATAAAAATGATAAAAACAATTCAAGATTTGAAAAGCTTTTACAACCGAACCCATCGGGTTTCCTGCTAGTCATGGCCGAGGGAACGATATCGTTTTCAGCTGGGTAAAACCTTAATGCAGAAAATTGCTTTCGGATGTAATCTGCAGACAATCTAACCTCCCGTACCGCTGTGCGGCGCTATCAGGATCAGTAGCGCTGCAGAATTTGGCGGAATTTTTATCTGCGGTGCATTCCGTCCGTTCCGACCGGCACCTGCAGTTGCTTGGGGTGGCAGTGGAGATTCTGATTGAACTTGCTCTGATGCCGCGTCTACCGTCAACTGTGTTGAATGATGACAGTACACAACACAATAGTGCGGTTTCGGTTTCAAAATTATGTTCGAACCAGATTACAAGATTGCCAATTTAGATAGCATTCGGTCTTTCTGTTGTGGTTCCGTATTTTCGCTAGCTTGTGATATTGTATTGCACTTCAAGATCTAGATTAAAAATTCGAAGTGATTGTGGAATCATTTCGTCGTTTTCAAATCGATCTTCTTCGATTCAGCTTAACCTTTTCACAATTGGTCATTATTACCACATATGCTAATTCACGTTATTAGTTTGCCGTTATTACGTAATTTAAAATAATATATTTTCATAATATAGATTATGACCTATATTGTCAACTTTTGGAAAAGCTAGTGAAAAGTCAAATTTACTATACGCTAGTACGGCATATTATATAGTTGAACATTTTCAAACGCTTTTATACCTTTTCTACAAGTAAAAAGGCATTCAAGAGTTATAGGCAGAGTTGAGAAATTCATAGCAGCAAAAAAACTCAATGTGATTTCAAGCACATGAAATTTCAACCTTGATCACAAGCACCAAACTCACATATGAATTTCTCTCGCTATTATACGCAATGTCTCTGTTGCTATGCGATGTAAACCAAATACAGCTGTGAGCATTTTGCTTAATTCTTCCACAGCTGGTATTTCATACAACGTACCAGAGAGTGAAAGAGAATCCTCTGTTAGAGAAAACATCAGCAGCAAAAAATGCCGCACACATTCATGAATTAACATGGCAAATATGTTGGCGGAATTTACATTTTTTCTTCGAGGGAGTCGACATTATCTTAACTAGAAAATAAAAAGCCTAATAAGAGTTAGATAATCATGTAATTTAAATGTGTGATTGATTTTAACTTTGCGTTTTATTTAGAGATTCATTCTCTCACGGTCACTCACACCTACGTTTTGTACGAGAGAATGCCTATACTATTCAATAACGAATTTGTATGTATATACTAGAGGACCCGGCGCGCATTGCTACGCCATTCTAAAAAGGGGATACATGCATAATCCTGAAGTGTTGATTAATTGTAATCTTGCAACCAAGAGCTTTCTTTTTGACAACCCAAGATATTCCTAAATCATGCCGCAAGTTTCTAATCCAACGCATCAGCATTTGTTTCTCGAGCAGCAAGTCAAACGTAACGACTTGGGTTTTATTACCAACCCCTAAATGGTAATGTTGGCAAAATCGTAATAAAATATCAGCAAAGTTTTTTTTTTCCATGTGTGGACTCATTACTGCGACCAGTATAGTTGATCTATTGTAATATCGCCCGGGTGTTTGCTGTATGACCTGCACTGCATTTCTTTTTGCTATAATCGCTATTGAGTGAGCGATATGCTTATTAAATTTTATGCGTGCTTGCGTGTATTGGGGTTTACCCTTCCTTCAAAGCTTAATCTACTTTACCCACTTATTCCTCGATGCCAGCACTATCCCATATTATAGCCGTCCCTGGCGAGGACTCATTTGTACCTCTGACCAGTACACTTAACTATAGGAGGGACATTTGCACTGTTAAGAGGCTTCAGAGGGTAAATATAGAATTCAGCACGAAGGAAGGGTAAATGGAGGGGCCTGAGAATAAACCCATGCTAAAGTCACTTGACATCGAGAATGGCTTGATTCTACTAAGATTCGAACCCACGACCACTCGCTTGTCAAGTAAAGTTAGATTGAAATCCGTTAAAAACTGGTCAGAAACCATAAACTTAGTGTAATCTCAACATTATTTTCGTCATATTTTCATTTCAACAATGTATTTTTTCTTCAATTTTGTTTTTAAAATAAGTATTATATTATCTTACTTTTATTTAATTTAACCCATTATCTAGGCACCTATTTATTCTTAACAATTTTGTTCCAAATTTATCTTATATTTGTGTATGAATGGCAACACTCGCGTGTTCGATTATTTCTTGAATATTGCAAAAAATTCTGTTTCTAATTCATTTGCTTGATTAATAGTCGAGTTATGGGGAAATTTGTGTTTTATTTGTATGGGAACCCCTCTCTTAGAAGAAGGAGGTTTCTCAATCTATCATAGAAAAAAAATCTACCTCCAAAAACCTTCGCATACCAAATTTGGTTCCATTTGCTTAATTAGTTTCCGAGTTATAGAGAAATTTGCGTTTCATTTGTATGGGAGCCCCCCCTTCTAGAGGGGGAGGGGTCTCAAACAACCAAAGAAAAAAATCCTGTCTCTAAAAACCCCCATATGTCAAATTTGGTTCCATTTGCTTGATTAATAGTCAAGTTATGAGTAAATTTTGGTTTTATTTGTATGGGAGCCCCCCCTCTTAGAGGAAGGAGGGTTCTCAATCTACTATAGAAAAAAATTCTGCCTCCAAAAATCTTCACATGCCAAATTTGGTTCCATTTGCTTGATTAATAGTCAAGTTATGAGGAAATTTTTGTTTTATTTGTATGGAAGCCCCCCCTCTTAAAGGAAAGAGATGTTTTAATTTACCATAGAAAAAATATCTGACTCCGAAAACCTTCACATGCCAGATTTGGTTCCATTTGCTTGATTAGTTCTCGAGTTATGAAGAAATTTGTGTTCCATTTGTATGGGAGCCCCCCCTTCTAGATGGAGGAGGGGTCTCTAACTATGCTAACAACATTCCTCACATCAAACGCAATTTGTATGCCAAGTTTCATCAAAATCCGTCGAGCAGTTTGCGAGTCTATACCGGACACACGAACAGCATTTCATTTTTATATATATAGAAGATGCATAGCTCTGGGTAGCAGTTGAAGCAAAGCAAAATGTGATCAAGCGGGAAACAACATGATTCACAATTGATTTTGATTTTTAATAAGTTTTGAGATTTTGAGTTTTTACCATCACGGGATAGCTTCGAGTTTTATCTGCCTTAACTTAGTATTTTTTGGTAAATATATCGAAAACTATTCAGTTCATCATCATTTTACTCTTTCTCTTCTTTCTCTCTCTCTCTCTCTCCGTCTCTCTCTATCTCTCACTCACATATACACATACACACACACACACACACACACACACACACACACACACACACACACACACACACACACACACACACACACACACACACACACACACACACACACACACACACACACACACACACACACACACACACACACACACACACACACACACACACACACACACACACACACACACACACACACACACACACACACACACACACACACACACACACACACACACACACACACACACACACACACACACACACACACACACACACACACACACACACACACACACACACACACACACACACACACACACACACACACACACACACACACACACACACACACACACACACACACACACACACACACACACACACACACACACACACACACACACACACACACACACACACACACACACACACACACACACACACACACACACACACACACACACACACACACACACACACACACACACAAGGGGTAGAAGAATGGGACCCTTCATCCCCCGCTTCGGCGCTAACCGGTATAGCCACCCACGGTCTTGATGAGGACGATACACGAACATCACCACGGACCCCGAATCCAAGATGTGACGCGACCCGTGTCGAGGGATGCATGGTGAGGGGGGTCAAAATCAAAATTACCGCACCGTGAACGGGAGGCTGGCGGAGACTGGAGCGCATCCGACCAGTTCGAAGCCCTTACTGCGTAACGGCAGGGCACTGGCGCAGCGGACTACATATTTCCCTAGTTACTCGTGGAATCCAAAATGAGTTTTCAAGAATTAAATACAAAATCAAATACAGGAGAAGATAGCCATTGCGCGATGGATACGCAGACCAGCGATGCCAACGTGTTCGATAGGAAGGAGAAGCTGTGTAGATCGCCAATATTGAAGGAGGTAGTCGCACAAATGTTTAGCGACAACACACAGCAGCAGATAACCCCAAAAGGGCAAAGCGCGATGCTAAGCTTCACTACGCCCATCCCGAAGTCAAAGGAGGACAGCCAACAGACGAACAAGCTGTGAGCTGCCAAAGAAAAGCTTCTTAAGCTGATTGAGTTCATGAAGGAGAGAAGTAACATCCATGGTGAGATCAAGAAGCAAGCGGCACGGACCTTAACGGCAGTGATAGAGGCAGAAGTGAAGCAGGAGGCCTTGATTAAGAGGGCTGTAGTGGCCGAGGAGGCCCTGGCAAAGAAGGAAGTGGAGCATGCGGCCTTAATAAGGAGGGCTGTAATCGCAGAGGAGGCCCTGGCAGCGACGACCCTGGAACAGACGGCGTCGAGAGCCCGCGCACAGAAAAGCGGGATCGGGAATCGCCAGGAGATAAGGTAAACTCAAAAAAGCGGAAGGATGAGCTGAACGGCGACTATGAAGAGCAAAATGAAAACCGAGTGAAGGAGCAGTGCGACACGGAGCAGGGTGAGGCTAGCGGCTGGCGAAACATTCCTAAACAGAAGGAGGAGAGTGAGAAAAAGAAAAGGAACAAAGAAGATCGGCAGAAGCAGATGCAGAGTGAAATACCGGCAGAACGCGAAGAATAGGGAGAGACTCCAACCTCGCCGGATCCGGAGCAGAGGCGACGCTCTGATTGTTGGCGTGAAGGGCGAGAAGACGACGTATGCCGAATGAGAGAATGAGGGACGACCCCACGCTGAAAGAGCTAGGGGAAAAGGTCGTGAAAACCCGGAGAACCCCGAGCGGCCAGTTGCTCTTCGAGCTCAAGAGAGACCCGGAGGTGAAGAGCGCGACCTTCAAGGTGCTAGTCGATACAGCGCTCGGTAGCGAAGCTCTAGTAAAAGCTTTGTCTCAGGAGACGATCGTTGAAGCGAAAAACCTGGACGAGGTCACAACAGAGAGTGAGGTGGGAAGCGGTGCTGACAAGAGCGGAATACCTGGGCGACGTTTCAATGTCTATTCGGCTGCGGAAGGCATACGGCAGTACGCAGACGGCGTCGATTCGTTTGTCTATTGCCGCGGCAAACCGGCTTCTGAAGATAGATAGAGTCAGGATCGGATGGGCGTTGGTTAGCTTTAGAACCATCCCACGTGAACCCAAACAAATGGCGAGATGCTTTAAATGCATGGACTTTGGTCACTAGGCGAGGAATTGTCCGGGACCTGGCAGATCGAAGCTATGTCGGAAATGCGGCAATGAGAGGCATGTTGCGAAGGACTGCAATAAGCAACCGAGGTGTATGTTGTGCAAGGAAGACAACGACCACGTGACGGGAGGCTTTAAATGTCCGGTGTACCAAAAGGCAAAAGCAGCCCTACAATAATGGAGGTGATTCAAATCAACCTCAATCACTGCGATACTGCAAGGCAGCTGTTGTGGCAGTCGACAACAGAAACGAAGTGCGACGTTGCAATTATAGCGGAGCCGTATCGAATTTCCTCCGATAACGGCAACTGGATAGCAGACAGAGCAGGAATGGCCGCGATATTGGTGATGGGCAGATATCCCATCCAGGAGGTGGTTACAAACCGATACGAGGGTTTCGTGGTTGCCACAATTATCTTCGGAATCTTCTTGTGCAGCTGCTATGCTCCCTCAAGGTGGACGTTGGAACAGTTCTGCCGCATGCTGGACGAACTAACTGGTGAGCTCATTGGACGGAGACCGATCGTCATAGGAGGTGACTTCAACGCCTGGGCAACCGAATAGGGAAGTAGATGTACGAACACCAGAGGAGCTAGCCTACTTGAAGCACTGGCAACGCTCGAAGTAGAGCTGAGCAACGTTGGAACCACCAACACCTTCCGCAGAGATGGCCGAAAAGCTATCATCGACGTCACCTTCTGCAGCCCGTCGCTAAGAACCGACATTAACTGGAGAGTGTGCGAAGAGTTCACGTACAGTGATCACCAAGCTATACGGTACACTATTGGCCAACGGAACCCCGTGGTAGCACAAACAGGAAGAATTCAAGACCGGCAGTGGAAAATGGAGGCATTCGACAAAAACCTTTTTGTCGAGGTACTACGACCACACAGCGAAGCCCAGAATTGTGATGCTGACCGAGGCGCTAATTAGAGCATGCGACACAACCATGCCGAGGAAGGTGGAGCCTAGAAACCGACGGTGTCCGGTCTACTGGTGAAAGGAGTCACTCAACGCATTACGAGCTAACTGCAACAGAGCTAGAAGGTGCTTCCAGAGAGCAAGAAGTACCGAGGCTAGAGAGGAAAGAAGAAGTGACCTCCGCGTTGCCAAGGCCGCACTGAAATACGCGATTAAGCAGAGCAAAAGAAACTCCTTTAAGGAGCTTTGTAGAGAATTCGATTCCAACCCCTGAGGCGATGCATACCGAATAGTGATGGCAAGGATCAGGGGCCGAAGGATGCCCAGATGAACTAAAAATGATAATTAAAGGACTCTTCCCGGAACACGAGCCAACGTCCCGGCCTCCTACCCCTTACCGGGCGCTAGAGGATAAGAGCGCTGATGAGAGAAGAGTCTCCAATGGCGAACTTGTTAGAATCGCGAAAGACCTGAAGATGAAAAAGACGCCGGGCCCAGATGGGATCCCCAATGCAGCTCTTAAGGAGGCAATCCATGCATTTCCAGACATGTTCCGCACGGTGATGCAAAACTGCCTAAACGAGGCGCACTTTCCAGACAAGTGGAAAATCCAGAAGTTGGTACTGTTGCCAAAACCAGGAAAACCGCCAGGGGATCCAGCATCATATCGACCAATCTGCCTGCTGGACACAGTGGGAAAGCTGCTAGAAAGGATTATCCTGAACAGGCTATCCATATATACGGAGGGCGAGCACGGACTGACACAAAGGCAGTTTGGGTTCCAGAAGGGAAGGTCCACACTAGATGCGATCCGGACTGTTGTCGAGACAGCACAGAAGGTGTCCAAGTAGAAACGTAGAGGAAACCTCAACTGCGCAGTGGTCACTATCGATGTTAAGAATGCATTCAACAGCGCCAGCTGGGAAACCATCGCGGCAGCGCTCCATAGAATGAGAGTCCCCGACTATCTGTGTCGCGTTCTGAAGAGCTACTTCACGAATCGGGTGCTAGTATACCGGACGAACCTCGGACAGGAAACGACCGTGATCACGGCGGGCGTTCCACAAGGGTCAATACTCGGTCAATACTCTCTGGAACAGTATGTACGAAGGCGTGCTAACCCTAGAGCTACCAACGGGAGTGGAAATCGTCGGCTTCGCGGACGACATCGTGATGACGGTTACATGCGAATCACTAAAGGAAGTGGAGGCGTTGGCGACGGAGCCAATCTGCAGGGTGGAGAGTTGGATGTAGAACGCGAAACTGCAAATAGCGCACCATAAAACGGAGCTACTACTGGTGAGTAATCCGAGAGCAGTCCAGCACATGGGGATTACCGTCGGAGAACATACCATAACCTCAAAACGCGAGGTTAAGCACCTAGGTGTGATGATCGACAATCGGCTAAAATTCAACGGTCACGTTCACTAATAAAATAGGATTGAATTGGCATGCGAAAAGGCTGCGAAAGCCAACAGTGCACTGTCCAGGATCATGCCGAATAACTTTGGACCAAGCAGTAGAAAGTGGCGCCTCTTAGCCAGTGTATCTTCGTCGATACTGCGGTATGGCGGACCAGCCTGGATTACAGCGCTCCAAACCAAGCGCAACAGAGCGAACCCCCGGTCACGTCACAAGGACTCCATTCGTATATGCATTGACCCCACCAGCACTAGCAATAGAGAGATCCAACCAGGTTGGAGCTGACTTGCGTGAGTCGAGAAATTCATCGAATTGGCAACGAGTAGCCCAAGACCGAGTACAGTAGAGCGGAGTTCTTGATATAGCAAGAGCCACCCGGCTAGAAATAAGAAGTAAGCAAATATTATAAAGCTAATAGATAGTAGTTCCAGTGAATAACTTTTGACGTAGGACTACGTCTGACGGTAAGTTTTGAGATGGGGTGTCATTCCAAAAAATCAAAAAATGCGAGCGTCACGAAAAATGATAGAGTTTGAGCGCTAATAGCTCAGCGGCTTCCCGATCGATTTTCAATATTCTTACACCAGTCAATCGGAAAATATTCTAAGAATTGACCCAAATGAAGAAAAGTATGGATTCTTGATGTTGAACTATTGAAAAATTGAAAATAATGAACCTGTGTTTTACCAGAATTCTCGCTTCGTGATTGGTTGGAAGATTCTTTACGATGATCTAAACCTATACCAATTTGATATCTGTGCTTGGGAATTAAACCAAAACAAGTGACAAAGCTTCCTCATTTCAACAAGATTTCTTAACACCGCGGTTCAACCTAGACCATTTTGATATCCTTGCTTGGGAAGTACGCCAGAGAGAATGACAAAGCCCCCTCGTGCCAACAGATTTCTTACGAACGCGATTAAGCCTAGTCCAATCTGATGTCTGTGTTAGGGAAGTGTGCCAGAAAAAATGACACAAGTTCGTTGTCCCAACAGATCGCAAATTCTTTACTGCGAGACGATTAAACCGCGGCGAATTTGATATCTGTGTTGGAAAAATGTGCTACAGCTGTAGTGTTCGGTTACAATACGACTCTGTATGAATACGCATGCTTGCAGTTTCATTAGAAGTGTAGCGAAAAGATGTGCTGTTGATAAAATAGGATTGAATTGGTAAAATCTCTTCCACGTGGAAAACCATGGATAATAAAAACAATCTTTAATTTCAGTAAGGTAGCACGAAAGCAATAGTTTGTGTTCTTGATTTTGTTAAATTGTTTTCAAGTGCACAATCTTTTGAGAATTGAACGTATGCAATGTTACTACTTTGATAAATGTTACATACAACGCATGTAGCATGTATATATATTGCATATAGTATATATACATGAAGAATCGAATGATTACAAACATGAATACATGCTACTATCACTACAAAGAGACTTACGTAGTCCTGCGTTACCTATATATGCAGTCGTGTCTTGTACACAACCCCTCTGATTTTTAATAAAAATTATTGTTGTTATTAACGATGATCATGCACCTCCATTACTTGACATTCGATGGAGGCGCATCGTATTTTTGTTATTTTCTTCATTTTCATTTGGTTCTGGACTATACCTAACTATTCGACCGAATTTAAAATTTTATAGAAAAATTAACAACACTTGGTATTGTAAAGCTAGAGTGACTACAATTTTAAAATGGTAATCATACAGAATGTACAAAAACGGTGTGAAAACAGGCTCATCTAATCACTGTAACAGTCGATCGACTGTTACCGATCCGCAAAAGAAGTGTACGAAGTAATATTATGCTCTCTCTATTAAAGGAAGAAAAATATTAATATCATTTACATTCGAGTGATATTCCGTTTTCACATTCCGTTTGAACCCAACCGATGATGCTGGCAGTGGGTATGTACATTTCTTCTCAGTGCACTGCTGCTGATGATGCAGAACTCCGCAAACGTTGCTCATTGAGTTTACTGTCACTTGGAAAAGCGCACACACACACATTGGGCAAAGCAAAGCAGAACGGTAACGGATCGGTGCGGTGCAGTGGTGGAGCGGCGGCTATGCAGCGTTTAAAGAACAAAATGCTTTGGCTTACCATCCACAGACTCACACTTTTCATACACTTTGTCACGCGAGTATCTGTGTACACAGTGCATACTTATTTGCATTTTTCCTCATTGCTAGGAGAAACAATGCATTTTTCATGCACAGCACTGCTGCTGCTGCTGCTGCTACTGCACTTGCATCATCCTTTCTGTGGGTTCACTGCTGTCGCTCCCCGTGTCTAATATGCGCACACAATCGGGTTGTTGGTTGGTGTCGTTTTACGGATGGAATGAGGTCGGTCGAAAGGGAAATTGCGTTGGTGGGTGGTATGGGTGGCGGTATGGAAGAGGTGAAAAAAATGGGTACGCCAAATGAATGTCACGCCACATATTATTACTTGAGGTTTATTACGGGGGAGTCATCCTTCCCGGTAAATCGAGCATGCCGGCAGCGACGAGGACGACGAGGAGCGACGAAGTTCGAGTACGTGCGACTGGTGCGGTGTGGTAGTGGGGTGGGTAAATTGCACCAAAACGAGTGCGGGTGCGAAATAGGTCTGTTTTGTCACTGTCGGCTTTGTGTAAACTATTGACACAGTTGAGATTGGATTTTTTTTCCTGCGGTAGTTTTGAAAAATTGGAGAGCTTAAATCATTTGGATAGAGGAAATGGGCTTGAATTATTTTAAAGCTTTGTGTGTTTCGTGCAGTTTATCCTTCTGTCATATCTTTTTTGGTGGAAATGTGAGTCATCAATGTTTTCCTCAGAGCTCAATTATTCCGCACTAAACTTCAAAGAATCGTGAAAATCGGGAAAATTCTAATCCTCTGCCGTCGCTGCATTCCAAGGAACCTGACGGTTGGAACGTCAAAGATCAAAAAACTCAATTTCACGCGTAAAAGTGAAACTTTTTTGGGGTTCTGCTGTACGATAGAAGTGAACAGAAAGGTGTAAATTATATAGCTTGGACATAAAGGCAAAAATACGCCGTTCGATCAACGGGAAGTGAATCTCTGGCCGTCAAAGCCGAACCGCTACACCACGACCGAACAGCGACTATAGAAGATAGTGTTAGTCCTCCTTTTATGCCGTGTATGCGAGGAGGGAGAACATCAAAACTGTGCAGTTTTACAAATCTAACTCGGAAAGGGGGAACACTCGACTCGTTTTTCGGAAGTGTGGCAACTGTCATGCGGGCTCAAAACCGGGACTGTAGAGGAAACGAGATAAGTTGTTCCACGCCAGAGGCAGAGGCATAGAACGTGTTTCGATGCACTGCACTAGTGCTAGTCGCATCCTATATATTTGGAAATGGGGAAGCAAGTGAATTGTTTCCAGCTTAGGCACTTGTGAAGGCAGAACGTAGATTTAGCATAGCGTTCCATTGAACGCGATGAAAACACCGAACCATATTTGATTAAGTGATCTTTCATCTAGTTTAGCAATTTGATTTTTCTGAGTGGCATCGTGGCATTCCGATTGTTTTGGCAGTTCAAGTAGGGCACAGTTTTTTGATGTTGGACCACGTCTGACTGGAGAATTTTGGCTAGGGTCACGATGCTGAAAGCATTTGAATGATTTGCATGCCATTCTATTTTAGAATAGACTTACAAATTATGCAGTGATTATCACAGGATCATGCTTTGATTACTAACTAAGGAAAAATGAGAAAAAGCTTAGCAAGTATTTTTTTTCTTTTCTTAGTCCTTACTTTGGCGAAGGTTAGAGTTGTACTAAAGGTGGTGTTCATATTATAACAATAATATGCATGCGAAAATATAAATATTTTAAGGCGTAATTGTCATCTGCAATAACGTAAACACAGCCAGTAGCGTTTCGAAAAGAACAATTTCTATTTATATTTAAAACTAGCTGACCCGACAAACTTCGTATTGCCACAAATTAACCTGTGTTGTACATAAATCATGAATCTCGGATGATCTTTGTCACTTCTCGAGTTTTGCAAGCCCCCCAGTGGGCGGCGCTTCCGACGGCGGGTCACCGGCAACACTCGCGACCGGCTCGTCCTGAATGATCTAGTGTTACTATAGATAGTTTTTGTGGTCTTGTTATTGATTAATGTTTTATGGAAGAGTCTCGAATTTCTCGAGTTGGATTAGTTTTTGAGTTTCGCAAAAATTTCTGTTTTATTTGTATGAGAGTCCATATCCCTCTACCACAGGGGTGAGAGGTCTCTAACTATCATAAAATAAATTCAAGACTCAAAAATCTCCTACATGCTAAATTTGGTTCCATTTGCTTGATTAGTACTCAAATTATAAGGAAATTTGTATTTCATTTGTATGGGAGCCCACCCTCTTAAAAGGGAAACGGGTCGTAATACACCACAGAAAAAAAATTCTGCCATCTAAAACTCTCATATGCCAAATTTGGTTCCATTTGCTTGATTAGTTCTAAAGTTATGAGCAAATTTGTATTTCGTTTGAATGGGAGTCCCCCCCTCCTAAAAAGGTAAGAAGTCCTAATTCATCATGGGAAAAATGGTTGCCTCCAAAAACACCCACATGCCAAATATGGTTCCATTTGCTTGATTAGTTCTCGAATTATGAGGAAATTTGTATTTCATTTGTGTAGAAGCCCCCCCCCCTCTTGAAGTGTGGAAGGATCCTAATTCACCGTAGAAAATATTTTTGCCTCCAAAAACCTCCACATGCCGAATTTGGTTCTATTTGCTTGATTAGTTCTCGAGTTATGGGGAAATTTGTATTTCATTTGTATTGGAGCCCCCCCTCCTAATGTGGGAAGAGGTCCTAATTCATCACAGAAAAAATTCTTGCCTCCAAAAACACCTACACGCCAAATTTGGTTCAATTCGCTTGATTAGTTCTCGAGTTATGAGGAAATTTGTATTTCATTTGTACAGGAGCCCCTCCTCTTAAAGTGGGGAGGGGTACTAATTCACCATAGAAAATTTTCTTGCTCTCGAAAACCTTCACATGCCAAATTTGGTTGCATTTGCTTGATTAGTTCTCGAGTTATGAGGAAATTTGTATGGAAGTCCCCCCTCTTAAAGGGGAGAGGAGTTATAATTCCTCTTATAAAGAGGGGAGGGGTCTCAATTCACCATAGAATAAATTCTTGTCACCAAAAAAAAACACCCACATGCCAAATGTTGTTCTATTTGCTTGATTAGTTCTCGAGTTAGGAGGAAATTTGTATTTCATTTGTACAGGAGCCCCCCCTCTTAGAGTGGGGAGGTGTCCTAATTCACCGTAGAAAATTTTCTTGCCCTCGAAAACCTTCACATGCCAAAGTTGGTTCCATTTGCTTGATTAGTTCTCGAGTTATGAGGAAATTTGTATGGAAGCCCCCCCCTCTTAAAGGGGAGAGGAGTTACAATTCCCCTTATAAAGAGGGAGGGGTCTCAATTTACCATAGAATAAATTCTTGTCACCGAAAACACCCACATGCCAAATTTGGTTCTATTTGCTTGATTAGTTCTCGAGTTATGAGGAAATTTGTATTTCATTTGTATAGGAGCCCCCCCTCCTAAAGTGGGGAGAGGTTCTTATTCATCATTCTTGCCTCCAAAAACACCTACATGCCAAATTTGGTTCCATTTGCTGGATTAGCTCTCGAGTTATAAGGAAATTTGTATTTCGTTTGTATAG
Organism: Sabethes cyaneus; assembly: GCF_943734655.1. NCBI lineage: Eukaryota > Metazoa > Arthropoda > Insecta > Diptera > Culicidae > Sabethes > Sabethes cyaneus. The sequence continues at coordinate 207,178,162 of NC_071354.1, read as the reverse complement.
GAGCCCCCCTCCTCTTAAAGTGGGAAGGGGTCCCAATTCATCATAGAAAAAAATTTTGTCTTCAAAAACACACACATGCCAAATTTGGTTCTATTTGCTTGATTAGTTCTCGAGTTATGCAGAAATTTGTGTTTCATTTGTATGGGAGCCCCCCCTCTTAGTGGGGGGAGGGGTCTCTAACCATCACTAAAACCTTTCCTGGCCCCGAAAACCTCTACATGCAAATTTTCACGCCGATTGGTTCAGTAGTTTTTGATTCTATAAGGAACACAGGACAGACAGACAGACAGACAGACAGACAGACAGACAGACAGACAGACAGACAGACAGACAGACAGACAGACAGACAGAAATCCTTCTTTATAGGTATAGATTATTTCAAACTCTCCAGCTCCATTCCAACTAATTGCGATGGCAATGAAAGCTGCACAAAACCCAAGTGTCGAGAATTTCAACTTCCTGTCCACCATTTTTGTGGCACAACAAATGCTCCCCACCCCCCTCCCATTACCCCACACACACTAAACGTTGTCTGTACCCTTCTCAGTGAAATTAGTGAACAAGCGAAACTCTAATGATGCAGCTGATGTTGCGCACCAGTTGGGCCTTCGCCGCTGCCGCAGCCTTCATTTCAGCTGCTCGTTGCACATTGCTTGGGGCCAAATAATATGCCATTATTATTGCATAACACCTATTCCGAACTGACTGGCAGCGCCGTGCACTATTTGCAACGAGCCTATTAACAAAACGCAGCTGCTCGGGTGTCTCTCTCTTTGTGTGTGTGTGTGTGTGCTTGAGTGTATGCAGGGATAATGGAACGATAGTCCGATGCAAGCAAACTATTCCAGGGAAATTAGATTTTCTGTGAATCTTCCCTGCACGACATTAACGGTATGGGTTTTCGTTTCTCGAGCAAACCGTTTATTTTTTCGTTCGAAAAAATAATTATACCTACTTGTGAAAGGAAAACTCGTAACATTTTCGACGACCGCTTAATGGGGCACCGGGAAAAGATGCGAACGCTTAACGATCGGAATTCGCAGCTTTGCCAGAAATTAAAATTAATTTCTGGAATGTTTGTTTTTTTTTTGCATTTCCGTCCGCTAACTTTGTAGACCATTCTATCGTGCTGAGTTTTTCCTCCTGCGGGGTACGCAAGCGTCATTAGTCGAAATGCGGTTCAGCAGTGGCAGTTCGTGTGTAGTGTATATAGTTGGTAGTGTATGGATATTATCACCACGAAATGCTAACCGCATCCAGAGCAAGCACTTGCAGCGTACAGCCAGGCGGAAAAATATGGCACAGCCCTACATGCCGCCGGCATGTGCAAAAATGAAATGAAAACTGGGCGAACAAGTTCGACCGACCGGGATGCCACTGACTGAGGATAAGTTCTTGTGCACCACACTCGTTTAACAAATCCGATAAGGTGCAGTGGTTAAATTTTGAAAGTAGAGAAAGGTGCTTTTTTAGCATATTTTTTTTTTCTTCTAAAGGTATTTAGCTGTCAATGAAAAAGGTGTGCCTTCGGTTGATACTGCCGTATCATCGTATCAGTTTATTATTAGACAGAATCTGATATCATCATGATTATCAGAATCATTAAAGCACGAATAGAAATTTATTCTCCAAAATGAGCAAAATGACGCATGATTTCAGATTTCTTGCTTATGATTCATGAAAATACACCATGGAGATCATGAACTAGGATATGGCAGTCCAGTCATGATTTGACATCAATTCAAACTTCATGATTTCATGATTCATGGTATCGAAATCGGATTTCTTTCCGTGAGTAATACTTTGCCTCGAATTGATTATTAATTGCTGGCTATCGATTACCTTCTTCAAGTAGAGAGTTTAGTATTGCTTTTATAGTCTTTTATTACAAAAAAATCATACAAGCAGGTGCAAGTCCATCAATGGACGTTTACGCGTATACGAACCCTTAACCACTCTGGCTTAAGGTCAGGATATGGCGCACTGTGGCATGTGCTCCACCTTACGTTTAAAAATGGATGTTATACAAAATTATTTCTATTTAGGGGGACATGAACGACGAAAAATTTTGAAAAAATTATAATTTTTTTTTTATTTCATATTTTGATTCTGCAGTCTTTTCCGCTTATTTTGATACTTTGTAACGATCCGACCACGGGAAGTGGCCAAAAAACGATCATACACATAAGCATTCCAGTGCGGCGTGGAACAACTTCGGCGGAATAAAACGACGCTCCTGGAAAACCACGATTTTAAAATTTTATGTACCTACCTTTTTCTCAGAAACTGCACAATATATTGAAACAAACTTTTTTTGTTTTGTTGGTAGTAACTTGGCAAACACTTTTATAACTTTTGAGGTTTGTAAACGAAACACAGCCAGAGAAAAAAGAAAAAGAAGACCAAATTTTATTTTTTCAGGCATCTTTTCTTCTTTTTTTTTTCGTAAACAAAGGTCCACTGCTGAAAATACGTAAGAGTTAGAAATTTGGAATGTTTAGAAAAGTTATATGAAATTAATCTATCTTTAATGTTTTGGAACTAAAAAATTGAAAACAAACTTATTTAAAAAATTATTACTTGAATTTGACGGTATCAGCAGAACATTGAATGACCCTTTCAAATGGTGCATCATGTTTTCATTCAAAAAGTTGCCGAAGACTTCATTAAACTAGAATATCCCGTTTAGGCGCAATCATTTTTGTCCGTCTAAAATCGCTTTCTGGACCATAGTGCAATGGTTTCCCCACGTTGAAGAGATTCTACCAACTCAATCCAATTTTATTAATAGCACATCTTTTCATTACACTTCCAATAAAACGGCAAACATGCATCTTCATACAAAATTATATTATAATCGAACACTATAGCTGTAGCGTACTTTTCCAACAGATAACAAATTCGCCTAGGTTTGGTCGTCTCGCCGTTAAAAATTTCCAATCTATTGGAACAATGGACTTAAGTCATTTTTTCTGATACACTTCCCTAAAACAGACATCAAATTGGTCTAGGTTTAATCGCGTTCGTAAGAAATTTGTTGGCACGAAGAGGCTTTGTCACTCTTTCTGGCGTACTTCCCAAGTAAGGACTTCAATATGGTGGAGGTTTAATCGCGATGATAAGAAATCTTGTTGAGACAAGGAAGCTCTGTCACTTGTTTTGGCTTACTTTCCAAGCGCAGATATCAAATTGGTAGAGGTTTAGATCATCGTAGAGAATCTTCCAACCAATCACGAAGCGACGATTTCCAGTTGGACAATGCTTCATTATTTTTAATTTTTCAATAGTACCGTGAACGTACCATATTCTGCGCAGTTAAGACATTTTTATGATTCTTCCGCTATTATAAGTATTCTAGATTTTAATTAACAACGTGGATAGCAGCAACGTGTAGTGCTATGGTCTATAATAACTGGTTAATAATATGGGAATTATTAGTCGACCAACAATTGAGTATATTTTTCGTTTTGTAAACTTATCCACGGTGCCTAATTCTGCATACTTTCTTGCCCATGTTCCTAATTCTACGCATGTTTGCTCCTAATTCTGCGCACCCAAAAAGTGAAAATAAATACTCCTGCCATGCTATTTATGGCTTTATACGCTGAAAGCACACCAATCCGGCCTTCTTGTACTGTCCGGGTGGCGAAGGAATATTCTTATCATTTTGATTGACTCATTTTAAATATTTTATAATCGATAACGGATTGATTCGGGTTTTCTGCCTACTGAACATTACACTATAGACTAATACTAAAAATTGTGTTTTCAAATAGAAACCACTTCCCCACTCTCTGACAGCCCCGTGAGGTTGGACATTAAAAAAAATAGAAGACATGGTTTCATGAATTGGTGCTCGTAGATTCGGACCTCGAGACACAGCACAGAATCAATGCAAGTTAAAGATTCTACTTGAATTTTCATGCCTCTATATCTCAGCCATTTGGGTGAGGCTGCGTATTCTTTCGCGATATCTTCGTAGGATACATTCCCGAGCAGGAGCGAAGAGCAAAATAATACAAAAACAATATCAAACTGTGTTATAATGGTATATTTTGTTATTGAGTAGATTTGGAGATACATTGATAACACATTTTATTATTGAGTAGATATTTAAAACAGTGGTTGTAAGATGAGTTTAATAACTGATTTTGTTATCACATCCTATTTTGGCCTTAAAATGACATTCGATATATTTCATACATTTTTTTTATTGATTAAAAAAATTTTAGATTATAACTATTTTATAAAATGATTTTTTAATATCTCATATACTACTGCATTTGTTAGTCAATACCTTAATAATACTCAAATATGTTATCTTAAACTCTGAATATAGTCATGTTATTGCTTTGTTATTCAAATAACACAAGTAGTTATTCTTTTAGCCTTAAAGGAGTAAAATTTTGATATTATTTTTTGTTATTTTACCAACTATGTCAGCCAAAACAAGACCAAATTTTAATATGAGTTATTCGATTTCCAATAACACATTTGGATATTATTTTGCTATTCGCTCCTACTGCGCAGAATTTGGAACATGAATAATAAATCTGTGCCTAAATCTGCGCATTATTGCATCGCATTTTTCTAAGGAAAGCAATGCATGCAATCACTATTTTTGTCTGAAACATGGCTAAAACTAATTATTCTTTCTAATTATGCTGGGTAATTTGATCATTGCAAAGAATTTCGATCATAAGTTTTTAATTTTCTAGAAGGACAATCTTAGCGATGGTGCTAACGACGATGTTTTCTGCCATATAAAATACTTTCAGTTTCACGTTAAATTATTTCGCTCTCAAATATTATGGTCCGTTTGTGAATAATGGCGTAATATTCAACAGACATTTATAAAAAAATAACGCAATGATCATGGTTATGCACTATGTTAAAAAATACTTATATAAAGAAAAATGCGCAGAATTAGGAACGGTCACGGCACGTACTTTGAAATTAATAGGCTTTATTATTGGTGTGGATGCGTAGAAGCTTTACCGACCGATTGGCGTAAAAATATTTAAAATCGACCTGAAAACCACTAAGCTATTAACGCTCAAAATCTTTCATTTTTTCGTGACGCTCGCATTCTTCGATTTTTTGGAATGACACCCTATCCTAAACCTTGCGACGTAGTCCTACATAACAAAAAATTGAGAACACAATTATTTTCTGTCGGTTTTCTCGATCCCCACTGCCATCGTAAAACCAACTTTCTTTTATGAAAATACAAAATAGATCTCTGAACATTAAAAAAATATTGATAAACTTTCAGAGAGTAAAAAATTTGGCGTTACTAATATTTTTAAAATAAAGGATATAAAAATTATACAAATATGACACAATACAATACAGGAAAATTAACAACAAATCTGAGGGGTTGTGCACAAGACACAACCGCATAGGTGACGTAGGACTACGTAAGTCTCTTTGTAGCGATAGTAGTATGTATCCATGTATGTAATGATACGATTTTTCATGTATACAGCCTACATACGCAACGTTTATCAAAGTAGTAACATTGTATACGTTCAATCCTCAACCGATTTTGGAGTAATATCCATGAATTGATTGAATCTATTTTATTAAAACGAATCGAAGTCACACATATACTGCATTTCGAACGAGTTGAAATATTTCGATCGACTTGGCAAATATTTCGTTCGAGTTGTTTTTTCATAAGAAGATCTTTCGTTCGAACCGCTGTTATTTCGAACGAAATGCCAGTTTCGAACGAAATATAAACCCGTTCGAAATACAGAATAGGGGTGTAAACCAAGGAGTAAATAGATCATGATCTGTTTCTACGTCGAATAGTGCTTTTCCTCTGGTAATCGGTAGACGACACCCGTGAGTTTCAAAAAGCTGAAAAATTTGCGCAAAACTTTTCTGCAGTTTACAAAAGAAGAACACTGATTATAAAGCATTTACAAGCTGCAGACGTTTTGTAAGTGACAGAAAATGTCGCCCGTGAACAGAAAAATTGCCATTTGCTGGTCGTCCGCAACGGCGAAAAGTTCAACTTTTGCCTTGTTGCCTGTGTTATATGGTATTAACCGGGCAAGAAAATATTATAAACTTTTCGATCGTTGTGCGATCCTTAAAAGGACCGATTGTTTGATTATCATAACTCTAACTTGCAATAAACTTGCACTAACGCACCAAACATAATTCTCTTTTCGGCAGATTGAAGAACCGATAACCGCTAACCAGGCAGGGCTTATTGCAACGGACCAGCCAGAAAGCCTCAGCAGCTATGCGATCGACGAAGCCGTTCGTGTATGGTCATGAGTCACGATGAAATACCAGTCCAGGCGAGGTGGTCAACTGCAAGTGACATGGCATAATTGTGGTCGTTTTGTTGTCGCGAGCAGCATATTTCCTGGCAATTCCAGATCTACAGCAGCTAGATATTTCGTCACGGCAGCGAGACGAGTGCTCCAGCTACAATATGCTCAGCATACTTTCCTTTCCTCAGCAGCCGATGAACACGACCAACTGCGACGATGTACACCGTAAGGCAAACAATGTTTCAAATACAACCTTTAAAATTATGCCACGGATGTGACTCGAAAACTGCCTGTCCGTTGTGTCGCAAGCTAGCTGCTTGCCGATATGTCGCCAACGAAAGCCACTGACCGACTGACGATGCGCAGTAAAAGGCATAGCAGCCAAAACCATATCGTTCACTGGCGGATGAATCGATGGATTCTTCGGTTTGTTGGCGTCTCGCTTGGTGAATTTGGATGGCTTCGTTGCCTTATCCGGGAAACAGCAACAGCTGAAGCTCAACAATTTTCGGTCGGATTCTATAGGGCGTAAATTAAATACAATCATTAGGAAGCATCTCCGATCCCGACCTCCTCGTGGTATCAGCCGGAATACGAGCAACCTTAGCGAAGCTCGGGTAACCAACCCCGGTGGAAACAAAGGTCGTATACTAACCGGAAAGGAGGTATTGGGAGTCTCGGCACTATAAGATGGCAGCCCCATTCGCGAGACTCGGTAGTGTTGCCCAAGTACGGCTACACACCTAAATTCAAAAACTAACAACATTCAAGCATATGATTTGGGAGGAGGAAAAGCTACAGGAAGAATGGGTGGAAGGAGTGGTTTGTCCCATCTACAAAAAGGGTGATCGGCTAGACTGCTGTAACTATCGTGGTATTACGCTGGTAAACGCCGCCTACAAGGTACTCTCCCAGATCCTGTCACGCCGGCTGTCACCGATAGCACAAGGTTTCGTAGGGAATTATCAGGCGGGTTTCATGGGGGCTCGTGCAACTACGGACCAAATTTTTACTATCCGACAGATCTTGCAGAAATGTCAGGAGTACAACGTGCCCACGCATCACATCTTTATTGATTTCAAAGCAGCATACGATACAGTCGATCAAGCTATGGCAGATAATGCACGAATACGGTTTTCCGGACAAACTGACGCGACTGATCAGAGCTACATTGGATCGAGTGATGTGTTTCGTACTCATCTCTGGGACACTCTCGAGTCACTTCGAGGGTTAATACAAGGTGGCGGTTTATCCTGAATGCTGTTCAACGTCGCTCTGGAGGGGGTGATCCGACGAGCGGGCATCGAAACGAGACGCACGATTTTTATCAAAAGTAGCCAACTTCTAAGCTTTGCAGATGACTTCCATATCATTGCCAGGAACTTTGCGACTGCGGAGGCAATCTCCGCCAGACTGAAAGCGGAGTCTAGGAGAATTGGGCTAAAAATAAATGCGTCGAAGATCAAATACATGACAGGAAGAGGCTCAAAGGAAACAAATGCGCGCCTCCCACGGACGGTAACCGTTGACGGCGACGAACTAGAAGTGGTAGAGGAGTTCGTGTATTTGGGATCGCTGGTGACCGCGGACAACAACACTAGTAAAGAGATCCAGCGGCGCATCCAAGCGGGAAATCGGGCCTACTTTGCCCTTCGTAGAACGCTACGATCAGGAAGCATACGCCACCGCACGAAGCTAACAATGTACAAAACCATTATTGGACCGCTAGTTCTTTATGGACTCGAAGCCGTGACGCTGCTTACGGAGGACATACGCGCCCTTGCCGTGTTTGCGCGGAAAGTGCTGCGGACGATATTTGGCGGAGTACAAACTGAAAGCGGAGAGTGGCGGAGGTGTATGAATCACGAGCTACAGGCACTGCTTGGGGAGACTCCCATCGTACATCTAGCGAAAGTTAGCAGGCTACGGTGGGCCGGACACGTCGTAAGGATGCCGGACGGCAGTGCGACGAAAATAGTCCTCTTCAACAACCCCACCGGCACCAGGAACAGGGGGCCCAACGTGCACGATGGCTCGACCAGGTCGAAAGCGATTTGCGACTTCTGAGACGACTAGGAAATTGGCAACGAGTGGCCCAAGACCGAGTTGAATGGAGTGCTTGAAACAGCACGAGCCACCCCGGCTCTATGCTGCTGAAGAAGAAGATAAGGAAGCATAACCCATAGCTCATATCGTATATATTTCTGTCATCCGTGCTAGGGAAGCACTGACGAGGGAAGGCAAAAATATGAAAATAATTCAATTTTTCAATGACGCGCATTGAAAATCAACAGTTTTCTATATTTTTAATATTTTCCAAATCGATTTTTCAACCAATTGGTCTAAATAGCTTGGAAATCCATTGAAAATTGACTGAATTATAAGCGGAAGCGTGAAAACGCATTTCCACTTTGATGACGTCATTTCCAACAACCAATCACGAAGCGAGAATTCTGGTAAAACATAAGTTCATTATTTTCAATTTTTCAATAGTTCAACATCAAGAATCTATACTTTCATACAATTCTTAGAAGATTTTCCAACCGATTGGTGTAAGAATATTGAAAATCGATCGGGAAACCACTAAGCTATTAGCGTTCAAAACCTGACCACTTTTCGAGAAAGATTTATTGGAATTACCCCCTATACCAGCTACCTTCCTGAAAGACGTAGTCCTACGTCAAAATGTAAAAAAATCTCAGAATGAACGTCGAAATAAAGGCACAAAACTAATACAAACACTGACATTTTTCCAAAAATGACAGAACATTGATACAAAAATTAGTTTAGTCGAGTTCAGTTTAGTTGTTTTGGCTACATGTCTCAAATTATTTTAAAAAATTGTAAGGCACCTTGTAATTTCTATGCCAAAATAATACAGAAAGGGTACTAAAATGATATTAAAATAACACAAACCATAACAGCAAAATGACTTAGAAATTACACAAAAAAATATACAAATATGTTACAAAAAAGTACCGTCGATTCGGGCGAAATTGAACAGTCGGGTGAAATTGATCACTGCGGACCAACGAGTAAAAAACTCATTATTCTACGTTTATAGTGATTCATAATAAAGCTGTATATGCACCCATTCATATAAAGATGGAGTTACAGTCACTTGGATTTTAGCAAGATTGATTTTGTAAATGGCTTGATTTTTTAAAATTTACTATTTTGATCGAATCACAATTTTCAACATGCCCGATAAAACTCTTTGCCGTTAACACAAATTTCGTTGCAGATGGAAGTTTTAATGGAACTAATTTGGTTCTCTAATTATCTGGCTGTGCTTTGATAGTTTCCATGAAAAAAATAATGCAATAGAAATTGTTAATTTGACCTTCTACGAAATAAAACGATTGATAACATCATGAACTGAGTTAACATAGATTTCGCTATGGCTGCGAAATGGAGCTGCCACCTGCGAAAGTTTATTCTTTCTGTGAAGCAGAATGGAGATTTATAAAAGAGTGCAAAAGACAGACAATACTTCGCACAAATGTTACAAACGATCCATATGGCAGTTGCATGAGAGTGCAAGAGATCGGTTTGTGCATACATAGCGAAATGCAACTACACATTCAAAGAGACAGTCAAGCTCCTGTATATGAGGAGAATTAAATTATTTGTTTCACTAGATAGGTGAAGATTGTATACTTAAATCGTGCATTTACACATATATGCAGTTACGTTTAAACAAAAAATCGCGAATACGGTGCTAAAATTTGCTAAATATCTTTTTTATCGTTCATATTCATTTAGCAGCCGCATCATCCATGCTAATGGAGAGCTGTCTGTCTGATTTTGGTGCTAGTTGCTATACGCGACATTGTTGCCTACATGCAGGATGTTATGTTGCCTATCTCGATTACGCCAGATTTTATACTGCACGCTAGCTTATTGCTGTCAGAGCATGTGGTTTGATAGCAATATCATCTTGATTTCTACGTGATCAATTTCACCCGTTATTTGTGATTGTTCAATTTCACGATTACATTAAGTTTTATCTAAAATAAAACTATTTATATACGTTGTACATGATACTGTCGTGTAGCCAGCACTACAGTACTTATTTTAAAACTCAATCATCTTCTTAAATATGTTTCGATTCAAAGATATTTAAAATATACTCGAAAAAGTGATCAATTTCAGCCGAATTCACGGTATGTTGAAAAAATAACCACTTAAAATTACACAAAAATACTACGAAAATGACACTAAATGTCAACACGCAAAAAAGAAAGGTGACACAAACAAATAAATAAATAAATAAATAAATAAATAAGGCTATTACAAATTATTTTTAAAGTTTTTGTCATCCCCCGCTCCCCCTCGCTTCTAAATTGGCTTGAAAAATCGGGGACCTGTGTTCTCCACAACCTAAAAAAACTCGAAAAAAGAGTGGAGTTAACGCTTCTAAAACTAAACAGAAATGGAAATTCGAACATTAGAATTTCCGAAAATCGGTAAAACAAATTTTCTTTTATATTTGTTTTTCTTTTAGTCAATTTTTGCATGGAAACGTGTATATAAACAGAAAGAATTGATTTGGGTTTCTCGTTTAAAGCAAAGCAAAGCCTAGCTGCTACATTCCGTTATCGAGACTTGACCTTCTGTTTTTATTCGAGAGACTTCGCAGCCAGCTGTTAGAGTGCAGGACAATTGCAGGGCCAGTCGTACGATCCTATTGACCCTAACAGCCTCTTCCAGTCGAGATTCGAACATACGACGACTGGCTTATTAGGCTAGCGTCACACCTCGGAGCCAACTGGGAGGCACGTTTCACGTTTAAACTTTAAGTAAAAATACCTGAAATCCATATTTTTTTGCACGATCAAGAAATTCTCTTTGTTTTTTGTCTAAACCTCCCCCCCCCCCTTTTGTGGCACAACACCGGAGGGACAAAAACTTTTTAAAATATTTGTAATGGCCTAATGAAACCAAAAAAAACTAAACGAAAAGACGCAAAGACAATTCCAAACAGACTTAAAAATAACACACAGGCTGACACAAGGCAAATATTTTATAAAGTTTTTGTCCTTCCGGTTTTGGGCAACTAAAGGGGGGGGGAAGGTCGAACGAAGCTATAATCTGAGATCATGCACCTTCCAGCATTGGAGAAAAGGTAGGAGTCACAACGACAACTTGTTAAGTGTAGCTACCAATAACCTCCCCCCCCCTCACCTTCCCGCTCTTTCCCCACCACTCCAAAAAAAATTTCATTGCTTTCTCCTACCGTCTCTCCCATTAAATGTAGAACCACCGTTTCAAAAAATATTAATATTAATGGCTGGCCGCATTTCAAGGTTAAAGACTAAAAACACGAGTTTGGTCTATGCAAGTTTCAATTTAAAAAATATATAGTGATAAAATGCAAATATAATTGTTCATGAATCATTAAAAATGTTTAGAAAGTAGCTGGAAATGTGTTAACGTGACTGAGACTCAATGAATAAGTTAGTTGGTGGGATTTCTCTGGCCATTTAGGAAGTAGCAATAATAGTTGGAAGATTACCACGATAGATTTTTTGTAGGTAGAAAATGTTGCTTGAGAATAAAATTGAGCGTTGAGCGTTCAGCATCGCAAGATACAGCCTGTATAAGAATACTGCTTATACGCGCCGCGAGTGAGTTCTGCGCTATTTTCCATACCACCTTGAAGGTGGCAGTCATTTGAGCAATCTTCCCGAAGACCGTAACTTTCTAGATAGTCAACAGCGCAATATATAGTATAGATATAGTAAGAGTATTACATATACGCTAGCGCCACGTAGTGAGACAATTCCGCAATAATAAAATCCAATGAAAACCCATTGATGTACTAAACAACTCTGTCGAAGACACCAACCTTCTATACGGTCCGGATAACAAGTTATTCCATGTTGGAACCAATTAAGTCAAGTCAATTCCCATATGCTACGAAGACTCCAATAAGGACGCTCGACCGCGTTAATGGAATCACTCGAGGCCGTCCTTATTGGAAACGTTCTTATTCGAAACCACATTATTCGGGGGACTACTGTATTATTAATGGTTACAACAAATAGGACACCATACGAACCGTTACTTTTCAAGAAATGGTGCTTTTTAGTGGTAGTAAAATCGAAATTTCTCACTTCTATGTTTACCTACTTGAAAAACAATCACTAGTCATATTTTATTTGTGGTACAGTTACTCTGTTATACTTAATTTTCATTACTTCTGCCTAGTTTTGAAGACTAACAAAATTTCCTATACCTTTCCATAGCATCTTACTACCATTCATCCGATAGCCCGGCAAAGTGATTTGATACCGTACAAGAGCCAGGAGCTGAATATGTTTGCGGCATTTCAATACGAAAAAATTAAATTTCGCAACATGAACGCAGTAAATAAAACCAATGTTTACCAACTATTTATTGGTTTAGGTGTCAAATATTATATTGTTATATTGCGATTAGCTATAAATACAAAAGAAACTGAGATGCATGAGAGAGCAATGTTACTGTGTTGAGTAAATTTATTGTCGCGCAAAATTTAGCTTTTTCCGAAATGTACAATATGCGTTACAAAGTAACGACATCTGTTGTTATTCAACAGGGAAACATTGATAGCACAGAGAACAGACTAACAGGTAATTGACAAAAAGTGTGTAAAAACTTTTCATGTAATCTACGAGTAATCCTTCAATAGAGCACCCCTCGAGCAGTAAGTGGCAAACTAAATCTTGATGTCGCTGCCATCGCTGCTATGTAACTCCAGCACAAAGAAATATTGATAAAGGTACATGGATATTTTTTGATGCGTTTGGCAAACTATTTCTGGAGGGCGCTACCGACAGATTTGTAACCTTTCGGTTACAAATTTTAAATAATTAGCTTTGCCAATTTAAGATCTCAACCTGCTCGAATTTCCTTAATCCTAAAGCCCTAAGTCCACATCTGAGTAAGGTGTCGGCTGTGTGAACGATAGCCCTCCAAGTCTTCTGGGCGGAGGGATGGTTTACAGGGGAAAGTTTTCTCTGATGCGAATGTCTCTCATTGCTAACAACCAGCCTCGGATAAGCTATCAACTGTGTGGGTGATAACACTCCAAATCTTCTAGATGGAAGGGTCACTCAGGCGGGATAACTTTACCGAGACGGCATACAGTCACCTATATGGGTGATAATATTCCAAGTCTTCTAGGCGGAACAGTCACTCAGTAGGAAAACTTTGCTTACTATCACCACCCCGATTTGCAACTGTAAGGGTGGTAACCCTCCAAGTCCATGGATGGACGGACCACTCAGACACTAATACGCCCACAGATACGTCGATAAATACGAACACGGTGTTCAATACCACAGGGTGCTAACCAAGAGGATTGTTGCCAATTCAATAGGTTGTTTAAAATCGGGAAGCTTCGGATATCCCGCTTTTAAACTTGAAAAGCTTTAAAAAGGCCAATCCGTAAAATGAAGCTTTATTCTTTCTTGCAATCCAAAAGAAAACACAGGTGCGCGACGGTGATTTTTTTAAAGTTGTACAGTTTTTAAAATTAAATTGTGACGGAAGATAATGTTGTTTTGTTCAAATTCAAAAGTAAGTCAAAGTTAATTGTGCAATCTTAAAAGAATATTATTGTAAAAGTATGTTTGTTAAGTATAGCTATTGTGATAGTACAATGTAATCCAATATCCGAGAAGACAAGTGATTGTTAGTAGCAAAAAACAAAAGGTAAACATTTTTAAATAAAAATGCTGGTGTACGGGGAAATAGGTGTAGGGCTAGTACGGGGAGATATCTAATGCGCTCGTAGGTCCTTGAGGGGCCTTTTGTGTTTTGGTTCCAGAAATTTGGACCGTTTCTTCGACAGTCACCAAAAGTGCAACACAAGAACACCGCAACCGCATCTAAAATTACGACCACGAAGCTACGAACATCGTTCAAGGTAAAGAATCATTCATCACCGGAACGTCAATAAATCGGTGGCCGGGAAGTACAGACCCTGGTGGATTCGTGTGCTTCGGCTGCTTAGTCCAGCCTAGTCCAACCGGCTTGACCATTGCCGGCGGTGAGGGAAGACCGCAGAGAAGAAGGAGCAACCGCTAGCCCCTCTAGTACACCAAAACGAATGCGCGCAAGTAAACTTAATAAGGCCGTGAGAATTCTCGGGATAGGGAACAATAAAAATTGTAATAGTGATTATAACTTTGGGTTTAAGCAATATTATCCGCCACTAACTTCCCTGATTTCCGCTTACCGAACTCGAAAGGAGTATTAAGCCCTCTTCTTTTGGTTTCTTTTGAGAATTTTGCTTTTTCTATTTTATTTAGCCTTTCAACAGCAGCAATTGAACTGGTAAGTTTTTCCCTTGGTTAAACTTTGCATATTGTTTCGATATCCGTTTCTGTGTTCGCGCGAGTTACGTGGTGATAATAAGCATTGTTGTGACTGCACCGGTAAGCAACATAAATTCCTCTCAAACCCCCCCACCCCACTGAGCAGTTAGAGGCTAACAGATTTTACACACAAAAAATCGATTACTTCCTTCGAGCCTGTTAATCTGTTCTCTGTGTTGATAGTTTCAAGCATACTCTTACGCATGGCGCATGATGAAACACTAGCGCCAACTTCTGTTATTTATTATCAGAAACTAGAGGCTGTGTCCTATTGGTCATTCACCATCTAAATCTAAATACAAAAGTAAATTATGTAAATCAAATACATATCTAAACGTTTAAACCAAAATCACTCATTTTACAGTGCTGTTTTTTCGTGTACTATTGCCTCGTAAGTATTGTGCAGTAAAACTACCTATTAGCGATGAAACGAGGAACCATCGCACTATAAATTTTAATCCTCAGTGGCGTCTTTACTACTGGTCTATCAAGCGAATTTTATTTTTCCTGGTTTAATCGCCTTAAACGTGCTCCATTAGAGAGTAAAAATCAATCTAACACTTAATACCTCAATCTCACGAAAGGAACCATGCGTTCCTTCTGCACCCCAGTCAGTGGTGTTAGAGCTGAAAGTAAAATCGGATGAGCTGATGTACGGTTCGTACGTACGTACGTACGTACTTTTCGAGCATTTACGACACTATTATAGCTGAGCAGGATACGGCTTAGATTTTGCCTGCTACACCCAATAAGCGGGCCATTTAATGCAAAGTGCGATTTCCAACGAAGCATCACGATAAGCAATTTATACTCAAACAGTAGCAGAGGCAGTAGCAGCAACAGAGTACCTATCCTTCTGTGGACACGGTTGCGTGCACAGGCAGAATGCAGCACGTATCGATCGAACTGGGAGGGGGATTCCGGAGTCATCGCTTAGAAGCTAACATCCGAAATTGATGGCTGCTGGCGACGAAACGGCGAAACAACCTACACGTACCATGCGATCATTTTACCCCCAACATCAATACTGCCGGATGACGCGGACGCACGGTAGCCTGACCCATATATTTCTATCCTGCTGCCGAATTGCTCGAGGCAATTCATCTCAAATCCCGACGACACAAGTGCAGTCAGTGCGCTACTCATGCGCCCTGGCAATCAAAGTGACTACGCTCTAACATCCGTAGCATCCTGTCCTGTCCTGGAAGAAATCCCCACTGAATGCTCCGCCACCGACACCGTAGAACACCGAGCACCGAGAGTGCAATGACAACATTAAAGTCCGTCCGTTCGGTACCGTTGCCAGCCGTTTGAACGACCGCCATCGGGAAGTGAATCTCCGTGTTTCCCCGTTATGTATGGCGTATGCAATTAACCGGTTATACTGCTATCACTACGGAAGGACGATGATAAGAGTATCCCGTCTGTGTCCTGTTCTGTTCTGTTTTTGCACTGGCAGACGGTAAACGATGCCACAGTTCCGTGTCGTTTTCGTTTGCTAGAGGCAAAAGTATGATCGATACCGGATGATCATTTTATACTTTGATTACATATTGAAAATCAGTGGACGTGAATTTTTAGACTAAGTAAAATATAGAATATGTTATCGGAAGCTTTGAGCAAATGTGAATTCCACTTGTAAGCGGCACAGCAGTAGGAATTTCACTTCAATTCAACCGTCAACCGGGTTCGAGTAAACTTCCCAAGCAGCCATGTTTCAACATTTGGTCACAAAAACATTTTCGGCAGATAAAGTAGCACTGTCGGCTGATTCTTTTTTTATTCCTGCTCTCTTTCGCAGCTACTATATTATGCTGTCCAACTTGAAAGCCGAAGAGATTTCCATTTGTAGCACTATCACAAAGGACGAACAAGAAGAAGAACCTTATTTTCCGCGTCACACTGCACACTGCCATGTTGGCCATTGTGTAAAGGAAACAAACAAAACAGGAAAAAAAGGAAACCACACACAATCGCACAAGAGATGCTGCTTTATTCAACCTCCAAAGAGCGCGTCACGAAAACAAACAAATCATGATTCTTGCTTGCTGTGGAACAGCATCTGACAAAAGCAAACTCTATGTTGCTTTATTGTGGGGAAACATACGCGAAGAAGGAAGAAAGAAACCGACAGCATCGCGACCGGGGTTGGCGATTCTATTGGCTCGTCCTTTGTAGTTACAATAGTTAAGTTTCACAATGCTGCACATATCAATATCAATAAAACAAAGCAAGGAAATTGACCAAACTCGTGACTTTAGTCATGACCTTGAAATGCGGTCAGGCATATATAAATATTTATTTTGAAACGATGATTCTACAATTGATGAAGGGACGGTAAGGGAAAGTAATGAAGAAGGAGTTTTTCGGGAATGAAGGGGAAGGGTGGAAAGGAAGGGGGGGGGGGTAATAGGTAGCTATGGTTAACAAGTTGTCGCTGTGACTCCTATCTTTTGTCCAATGCTGGAAGGTGCATGGGTCGAACCAAGCTGTAATCAGAGATTATAACCGGATTTGAACCCACAACACCTGCCAGGGCGTGTCGCTCACTGGTACCCGTTATAATCCCGTTATAATCTCTGATTACAGCTTGGTTCGACCCATGCACCTTCCAGCATTGGACAAAAGATAGGAGTCACAGCGACAACTTGTTAACCATAGCTACCTATTACCCCCCCCCCCCTTCCTTTCCACCCTTCCCCTTCATTCCCGAAAAACTCCTTCTTCATTACTTTCCCTTACCGTCCCTTCATCAATTGTAGAATCATCGTTTCAAAATAAATATTTAAAGCAAGGAAAGTTTCCGTCAATACAAATTTAACTCGACTACAAATTGTATCGGAATTAAGACGAAAAATTTAGAAAATGTATACAACATTAACAAAAAGCTTAGGAGAAATTGAAAAATATAAACAAAGTAATAGATAAAATGTTGAGACAAAATTAGATGCTAATTTAGTTTGAATGATTTAGTTTCCAATATGCCATATTTTATTTTACCGTAATCTTCATTGTAATTTTGATTAAATTTTAATGGTGCTTTCATGTCTATCTTGATTTACTCTACAGTCTTCTATTTTTTCCCATACCGTTCTTTTCAATTCTGTCTGTTTGAATTCCGTCTGTCTTGTCCGTTGGCTTCTCGTTTCCAATGGTATGTCTTATCTATCGGTCTATTGTGAATATCAGTCCATTGCAATGTCTTGTCCTACAGTCTGTCTACCCCGTTGGTCTGTTTTGTCCATCGATCTGTCTCATTCACTACTGTGGCCTTGAGTTCATCTTAGCTTCCAATTCAGCCTCCAATACTGTTACCAAATCCTCGTAGGCTAGACGAAACGAGAGCTACCGAGCTATCGATGTGATTGTGATTTGGCAACTTTCATGGCTGTCACCCATAGCCCGCCAAAGTGTGGCGCATTCGGTGGCATAAAGTGCTAAATAATTTAATCACTGGCGCAGTATTGATAAATTTTCTCGAAGTTTTTGTATAAGACGAAACCTGAAATTAAATGAAAGAAAACTTTTTTCCAAATTAAATTCTACTATTTTAATTTTTTCATGGCAGATACGTTTTACACTTACGACTTGCCGAAGTTCGAAAACAGACACTGATGAAGCCGGCAAGTCGTAAGCGAAAAATGTCGGTCTCTCTTGTCCATCGGTCTGTCTACTCCAACATTCTATCTTATCCAACGGTCCGCATTTTCCATTGCACAGTGGTCCTGCAACGAAAATTAAGTGGAAAGTTTTTTGTGGTTCAAAATAGCTCCCTACAATGTTCAGCAAAGTAGTTCAACTCTAAATGGCAATTAATGTGAAATCAACGACTAAGTTCCAGTTTGGCTTGTAAATACATAATACATAATAAAGTTTTATTGAAAAGAGTTACAAGTATAATTTCTTCGACAAAGTTGTGGCTAAAGGTTATATAAGTAACTTTGCCAAAGGGTAAGACGGACCACATCGATTTCGATTAGAAATCCTTAAATTTTTTGCAATTACGCTACCGTAATTTTTGCAAAATAACGGAGTATTTCGAGGTCTCTCCGTATCGCTGACATTTGTAAAACGATTCCTGTTTTGTGTGTATCGAAATAGGTATGTAAAATAGTTCGGCTTAAGTGAAAAATGCAAAATGGTGAAGATTGTAAACTAGGGGTAAGACGGGCCATTTTTCACGGGGTAAAAGGGCCATACGTTGTAGTGCTAATAATGTTTGAAGATTTTCCTGGGTCGTGTTCGTTTTTGTTTGAGTAGATGCCTCGAAAGTATATTAGAAAAACATCGCGGATGCAGTAGACGGCGGATCAGATGAATCAGGCCAAATTGGCCATTGATAAAGGTATGTCCATCAGGACAGCATTTACCACATTCGGAATTCCCAAGACAACTCTTCGTCGGCAGAAAGTACGCAACGATACGCCAACAATGAGGCTCGGATCTTGAACTTGTTAGCATTTGCTAGAACTGGAGGAGCGGTTCAATAGATTCAGTATGATCGAAGAACTTGCATTTGCATTGGCTAAGCGGTACAACTTAATTTTATTTTAGTTACAAGTTAGTTTTATGCTCTTTTATGAAAAATCTTTAAAAAATTTGTATCTGTTGAGTAAATACTATTGAAGTTAGTTTTGCAACTCTAAAAACGCTTAAAAACTGCCACGATTCGTCTAACTCTGTCAACTCTGTGGTCCTTCTTACCCCGCCTGAAAATTGACGCGTGATATGACGGTTCAAAAATTGACGAAAAATCGTGGAAAAATACACAAAACAAATAATTGTATAATTTCTAATGATATGTAAATAAATGCTTATTCATGTGTGATACAAGAAAAAATGAACTTACGAACGCATTTTATGCTAGCAATTTAATTGCTTAGGGGGGCCGTCTTACCCCGTCTTTCCCTAGGCCTTTTATAGTTGCTATATCACAAGGCGTTTTATATAAAGACCTCTCAAAAATCACTTTTTCGCTACTTACTTCAAATTTAATGGTTTTATTGCATCATAATGTTTTACAAAGTTGTTTCTCTTATCAAAAGACATATTTTTGTAGAACATTGTATGTTGCAAACTCATACGTACAACGAGTTCTAGCATTTTTCCTGTGTTTTTTTAGTCTTTTTTAGAATAGAATATCTCCAAAAGGGGCAAACGGAAAAAAATCGAACTTGGCCGTTTCTGAAAGCATAAAATTTTATTTCAAACTAAGTGAAAATAAAAAACTGGTTTTTTTCTAACTCGAATAATTTCAGTTTAATTATTCCATGTTTGGCCATTTTTCACTATGCAGTATTTTCTAATATATTCTTGAAGACGATGAGAGTCAAGTCGATAGTAAAAAATAAATTTGTCGTACCAAGACATAATTTCTATTGATTGTCACGTAAAATAGTCTTCGAATTTCGGATATAACATCAGTTTTCTATCTGCACCAGCTGTTTTGGATAAATATCAATCATTCAATTTTCATTACTTTGCAAATGTGGTTAATCTCTACCATCAATAATGTCTTTTTGATACAATTTTCAATCAATAATAAAAACAAAACAAGTTTTTGTTGGTTATTCCACACGTAATATTGCAAACTATTATTTTAGTTGTTAGAACTCGTTGTTAAAAACGTTATAACTCGTTATACGTATGAGTTTTCAACATACAATGTTCTACAGAAATACGTCTTTTGATAAGAGAAACTACTATGTAAAACATTATGATACAATAAAACCATTAAATTTGAAGTAATTAGGGAAAAAGTGATTTTCGAGAGGTTTTCATATAAAACGCCCTGTGAGATAGAAACTATAAAAAATACGCCTACTATCTGTTAGGCAAAGTTACTTATATAATCTTCAGTTACAACTTTGTCGAAGAAATTATCCTTCTATCTCTTTTCTACAAAAAGTTATTATGTGTTATGTGTTTACAAGCCAAACTGGAACTTAGCCGTTGATTTCACATTAATTGTCTTTTAGAGTTGAAGAAACTTGCTGAACATTGCAGGGAGCTCTTATGACTCGTTAAGTCGGAAAAGTAAATTTCCACTTAGTTTTCGTTTCTGGACCACTGTGCATCGATCTGTCTAGTCTGTCGGTTTCCCTTGTCCATCGGTCTATCTAGTCCATCGGTTTGTCTTATGTATCGATCTGTTTTGTCCACCGGTTTATATTGTCCGTCAGCTTGTGTAGTCCCTCGGATTATTTATCCAACCATCTGTCATGTCCATCGTACTGTCTAGTCCGTCGGTCTCTCTTGTCCATCGGTCTGTCTAGTCCATCGATCTATCATGTCCATCGGTCTGTCTAGCCTGTCGCTCTATCTAGTACATCGGTCTGTCTTATCCATTGGCCTGTCTTATTCATCGGTCTGTACCCAAACAGCATATATATGACACTTTTAGTTGCAGCAACACTTTTATGACTAAAATTGGTCACATAATTGGTTGCCATAACTGGTTCGTAACAACTGTGCGACTTGGGTATTGTTCATTAGTCTATCTAGTCCATTGATCTATCTTGTCCAACGGTCCGCATTATCCATTGATCTGTCATATTCATCGGACTGTTTATTCCATCGGTCTGTTCTGTCCATCGATCTGTATCTGTATTATCGATCGGTCCAGCAGTATGTGATGTCCATCGGTCAAGTCAATCAAGCTACCGACATCATTGTTATTTGGCAGACTGCACGGTTACCTCCCATAGCACCCCAAAATGTTGCCTGTATGTAGGTGTATGCGGACTAAATAACGCCTGTATTTTTATTTTGACATTTGCTCTTCAGTTACCAAAGTGTTTAAATAGGAGGAACAATGTCTACTTTGCAAATTGTAAAAAGTGGCCAAAACAACTATCACCAACCCACTAAAAATGTTCGAGGAACGTTTGTCGGATTTGGCAGGTAATCTGTACCTGTGCTGACATTTTTGAAACAACACGGGTGTTCCATACTGTTTTTGCCGGATTTGGCACATAACATAATGTCTTTCTTACGTAAGGAAGACTCAAGAATGGTTGGAAATGACAAGCAGTTCGAAGCAAACTATACCGACTTGTGTTTTGCGGCGAGCAAAATGGACGAGATGCCTGTACAGATCTGATGGCAGGAGTTAAACAAAAGGCCCAGCAATTCAAATATAGTCAACCGGAATCTTAGCTAATCTTTTTCCTGTATTTCATTTGAAAACGCAAAATAATTTGTGTTGTGTTTCTACTTTATTTCAGTTTCAGTTCGATGTACCTCAAGGCAGTGTCTTGGGACTTTTTCTATTCAAGGGACCTGTTTTGCCCTGTTGTTCCATATTCGAATCCAAAGTGAAGTCTTGTGCCACAATTTGATAATTGGGCCTATCCCGTTCTTGAAAACAATTGCACTCAGAATTACCTACTTTTATGTTAGCAACTACCAACAAACTAAAGCTGAAAAGTGATTCTGTGCCACCGCTTTGCTCCATTGTGCTCGGTTGACTGAGCGCCGCAGTCACTCGAAGTGCAGTGCAGATCACTCGAAGATGCCGCTGGCTGGCAGTTGGAACTGGCAACTTTGGATGGATGATTACTTTTAATTTAGCTAATGTTACTGATCTTTGTTCCGTTTCAACCTGATGTAGAACTTGGTTTTGTTGCATTGTTCGTTAGTGGTTTTGAGGAGTGTCACTCTACGTTAGATTTACTTTCATTATTTGCAAACAAAATTCAACTCAATTCCTTGTTCGCTGTAAATAGGTTGAGGTGTTTTGACGCCAGACATCCAAAAACCTTTGTCCAAACATAATCTTCCCTCCCTACCCAACAGATACAGACCACTAAAATTCAAGTTGAAGCACTTGTACTGATAAGTACAGAAACTAACTCGAATTAATATTACACCTAATAACAACCTCGGTAATAAAACCACTCACTTGCTTGTGGTTTTCCTCGCTCCAAGTTAGACTTTTTCCTATCGGCTCCAAGAGTAGAACAATGCTTCGCTCCCCTAGCAGAAAAGTCTTCTACCCAACCACTAAAATTCGTTTCCCATAACTGCCAATTAAAGGTCACCGACTGGAAGATATAAATTGCACAGTTGTTCGCAAAACGTGCTCAATTGGTACGAACGAATCGGTGGAGGTGCCATCTAGGTACGTACCTACATCCAGCAGCGCACCCAAACTAGCTGACAACCAACCGGTATAGGAAAAGAAAAACGCAAAAAGTGAAAAGTAAAAAGAAAATAACAGTCTTTTATGGAAAAAGTTACCCTTTTCACCGACACTGCTGTTCAATTAAGTTCGATTTGCATCACAGCGCATAATGATGCAGTAGGTACCGATTTACGTAGCAAATGCGATTCCGAGTGAAACTGTGAATTATATAAACTCAAAGTAACAGTCTTACAGTGCGCAATTTTGCTCGAATTTATATTTTTTTCAGCAACAAGAGCGCAAAGAGGGATATCAGCTGGGGAACGGGTCGGCGAAAGGAGGTGCCAAAGTGTACGGACAAAGTTTCCAGTAAGTACGAAAGCGTGTTTATTTTCAGTGCGACGACAGATCGACCAAGCGCTAGACAAGTAATCATTAAGAGAGAAAATAGTTTTCCATACATTTGGATGGAAATTTCACTTTGCATTGTTCGGTGCGTTCCAGCTGGAAGCGGAAAACAAAGCCAGTTGTCCTGATATTGTTTCACGGAAATCAGTTGGCAAGTGTGTTTTTTTTTCTTTCACGGAAAACTTTCCCAACAATTGTTAGGACTCGAGCAAAAGTGGTCGCAAGTTGATTGGGAATAAATTTTGATAGCTTTCAGTTTCAGCGCAGTTCAAAGCAGCTGAATGGCTTCGTGTTGTGGTTTTAACGAAATTGTTGTACATTTATATCAATTAGTAAAACTAATAGAAGTGATGCAGAATTTTCTGAATTGGGATGATCAAACTTCCACCGGTATCATTCTGTGTTCAATTTTAATCGTTGAGTCGTCAATTCCTCACAATTACAACGGAAAATAGCGCTGTCAGACTAAATTTCATTATCATCGATGTTATTCCTACGCTACGTTTCCGAGAATATAAGTACGTCTATTTGCAGCTGAACGACTATAGTCCGTCATCCTCTGACAATCTGATAGTGCACAGAAGG
Source organism: Sabethes cyaneus (assembly GCF_943734655.1). Taxonomy (NCBI): domain Eukaryota; kingdom Metazoa; phylum Arthropoda; class Insecta; order Diptera; family Culicidae; genus Sabethes; species Sabethes cyaneus. The sequence goes on along the minus strand of NC_071354.1, from coordinate 207,154,388 downwards.
TATGCGAACGCATACTCGTATCCCTACGATAGACACACCAGGGTAGGATGTGAACGGGCATGGCACGATCACTTTGACTCAGGTTTGATTCGTTTGACTTTACCGTCTAGCCAAGCAGAATTTGAAAAACTTGTATGTGAGGAATTTGTAGAGCTAGCCATAACCTACAATGTTGCTGGTTCCTGGTTGGTAGTCAAGTGAATGGGGTAGTATAGCAGTATAGCAGAGCATAAAAACTGATATCATCACTCGATTGTGTGTCCAAAAATCTATGAAAAATCTTATTTGTGTCTTATTTTAAGACACAAATTGTGCCTCTTCCTCCGTCTACTGTAGAAACCACCGACCGAGAAGTTTAATCTAACCTTGTTTTTACTGGCGGGACGACGACACTATGCAGGCCTTTGCGACTTACAAGGTACTGCGTGTGACGCTATTCGTCTGTCAGCTTGTTAGCCGCGATTCTCAGCGCGGGTTTTCGGGGATAGGTTCCGTTCTTATGAAATAGACCAAACCTCGTGTTTAGTAGAGTGTCGTCGTCAGTAAACGTCAGTCGAGTGTTGCCAGTAAAAACAAGGTTAGATTAAACTTCTCGATCGGTGGTTTCTACGGTAGACGGAGGAAGAGGCACAACTTGTGTTTAAAAATAATCCAACCCATGTCGCTAGCTTAATAAGGGGGGTTACGCAGTCTCCTTTTGTCCAGCGCCTCTATGGTTCAAAGGTACAAGTACCAGCGAACCACATGCCCTGGCGGGTGTTGTGGGTTCGAATTCGGTTATAATCTCAGATTATAGCTTGGTTCGACCCATGCACCTTCCAGCATTGGATAAAAGGTAGGAGTCACAACGACAACTTGTTAAGCATAGCTACCAATAACCCCCCACTCCCTTCACCTAGACACCAACCTGTTTCATTACCCTTCACCGCTTCATCGCACGTCGAGGGCGACCACCATATTTGTATTCCAATATTGGCAAAAAACCTCCACGAGGTTTATCGAATGATAGCTGTTTCTAGAAAGATCGAGAAAATCCATCATTGCCAACCGAGGAAACCGTTTTGCACTTTAAGCTACCGAAAGTACCACATTTTCCACTGTTTCCCATCCACCCATTCACTCAAAAATTCTTCATTACTTTCTCCTACCGTCCCTTCATCAATTGTAGAACCAGCGTTTCAAAAAATATTAATATTTGCTTTCCTGGTCAAGACTAAAAACACGAGGTTTGATCTAGACACCCTATCTAGCCGAACCTAAAAAGCAAAGCCTAGGTTCTACATTCCGTAATCGAAACTTGGCCTTCTGTTTCAATACGACAACGAAAATATGACAAAAAGAAAGACAACGAAATAAGAAACACGACAAAAAATTTCAAAAACATATTTAAAAAGCATAAAAAAGGTGAAAAAGCATGTAAAAACTGACGACGACAACAGAAATTGTTGACGAAAATGTGTCAAAACAAAAAAAAAACAGCAAAAAGCTGCCGGAAAAAGCGACAAAAAATGCCAAAAACAGCCGTCAAAAACCACGATCAAGATGACGATAAGACGATGAAAAGATGGCCAGAAGACCATGAAAAGATGGTATGAATACAACAGAGAGACGTCAAAAGGACGATAAATACGCAGAAAAGACAGCAAACGGATGACCAAAGACGTGAGAAGAGGGCATTAATATGACGATAAGACGATGAAAAACCTGATTTAATCCACCTAGTGGTGAAAGGAACCTTTGTTATACCACAGACAAACAGACATAACTCTTGGAAGAAAAATCAACAAAAATTATCGTACCTCACATTTAGCCTGAACACTAACACCATCTATGATCGACATTCCCAAATATCAAATAGCAGTATGGGTGTCCCTCGAAGTAGCAAGTATTTTTTATGGGGAAATCCCCTTCTTTCGTCAAATATTCCCAACTAAGCCCAAATTTGAAATGACGGTTTTATCGGTACGATGAATGGAAAACGAGTGTTATGTCTGTTTATCTGTGGTTATACGATCTTACTTGCTATTTGAGATAGAACTCGACACGTTTGGCTTACATGAAATTTTTGGAAATTGAATAAGTTTACAAAATTTGAACCAAATAGAAGCACTTATAAATTTTGATAGTTCCTTTTCTCATGAAATTGCTGAGTAAGTTGTTACTGTAGGTACTGTAGGGTTACAACATGTGTAGGTTTTTGAATGCCGTATTGTTATAAAGTTACAAATCGTATATTACGTATATACTAACGTATATTCTTCAGTAAACTTGTTATGAGCAAAATGTCAGAATTATTCAATGCATTAATACTTTAAATTGTTAGGAAACAAGATTAGCATAAACCGACATCACAGAAACGAAGCAAGTAGCATGCGAGGTGTACCGCAATTGACCCCAACTGGAATTTTCTCTACCAGCAAATGTAAAATGTTTAAGATGTATCCGTCTGTTGGTAATCGAGTAATTCGGGGTCAAAATCAGGTTATTTTTTACAATTGAAGTTCTACAGCTCTTATACAAGCAAACATAGAGGTATACTATGTTCAGCAAAGTTGTGTATTTTTATTATTTGTATAACTTTGTAATACATGAAAAAGTCATACAACAATCACAATAAGAGTTAGAATAGAAAAACTGATTTTACAAATTCATGTACAATAAATAAGATTTTTCTACCTTCACTGAAGAGATAGAAGATTACTGTCTCCAGCAAAATTTCTTGTAATAATATGCTCTAAAAGTTTGCAGAACACATCAATGTATTCTATTGAAACTGAAGGAAAATAATTTTTTTATTTCACTTTTAGGGGGATTAATCAAAATTCAAATTCTACCAGACGATAAAGCTTTCAATTTTAAGAAACTTCCAAATTCGTAGTGTGAAAACCTCTCGTTTGGTATTAAAATAATTGAAATTAGGTAAATTATCTTGGTTAGAATCATTATAAATTATTGTTAATTTTGGTGTGGTGTATTCGATTGCTCATAACTTTCAAATTAAACGCCCAATCAGAAAACCATTCAATAGTGATCTATCCGGCTATATTACCTGCCAAATGAAACTAATAGCGTGTAAATCGGTTTGGCCATCTCTGAGAAACAGGCGTTCATTTGTACCTAGTCAAAACAAGTTTTTCAAGGCTAACTTTTAAACTGCTTGTCCGTTTTCAATAAAACTTAGCAAAATGTTTAGTAATAGTAAGAGCTTTCGTTTGGTACTAATATCGTTAAAATTGGTTACGTGGTTCCGGAGAAAACCGTGTCACGTAGTTTTCACATTTTTGCTTATAACTTTCAAACGAAAAGTCAGACCACGAAACCATTTAATAATGATATACTAGGCAATAATACCTTTCAAACAAAAGTAATAGCGGTCGAATCGGTTCAGCCACCTCCGAGTAACAGGCGATAGAAAATTCGGAGCGAACACACATACACACATACACACATACACACATACATACACACACACACACACACACACACACACACACACACACACAGACATTGCTCAGTTCGTCGAGCTCTATCGATTGGTATATGTGATTCGGCCCTCCGGGCCTCAGATCAGTTTCGTGTTTTTCGACCAATTTCTAAACCTTTGTTATATAGTATAACAAAGGTAAAAAACAAATGACAACAAAACTTCGGCAGAAAAATACCAATGAACGACAACAAAACCATAAATAGATGAAGAAAAGGCGGTAAAGAGACGATGAAAAGACTGCAAAACAGCAATAAGAAATGCAAAAAAATGACGCCATCAAAAACGCCACAAAAGACAACAAAAAAGACGACAAATCGCTGAAAAACGAGAAAAAGACGACATAAAAATAGCCAAAAAGAATGAAAATGACTAACAGAGAAGATTTGTTCTTCAAAAAACAAAAACAAAAAACAAACGAAAAATGGAAGACAAAAGATGCAAAACCAAAGGACGAAAATTCAAAGAAGACGGAAAAACTAAGACAAAAGACGAATGATGAAAGTTCAAAAACGAAAAAAGAGAGTATAGAGTACACGTTCTTGAATAATTTTAAAATCAAATCATATAATTTGGATCCAATCTCAAATGTAACATAAACTGACCTGATTTAAAACAGTATTGATTTCCTTCAAATACAATTCATTATAACAAATGCTAAAAAAGTGGTCACATCTAGGCCGAATGACACGGGGTTCATGCGTGTAAAAAACAGCTGTGGTATATTAGAAACTAGTACACAACGAAATTAATTTGCACTTTTTAGCAAAACTAAGAAATACCCGATACTAACAAGCCTTCAAAAGAAACACAAATTTCGGTAAAATTTTCATTTGAACTAAAATTTTAATAAATTCAGCTTCTTTCTTAATTTTGAAACGAAATTCCAACTTTTTCTTTGCTAATGAGACCACCCATGCCCAGGGATAATGAATGGAATGAGGATTTCGATTGGGATTGGGATTTGGATTTGGATTGGGATTGGGATTGGGATTGGGATTGGGATTGGGATTGGGATTGGGATTGGGATTGGGATTGGGATTGGGATTGGGATTGGGATTGGGATTGGGATTGGGATTGGGATTGGGATTGGGATTGGGATTGGGATTGGGATTGGGATTGGGATTGGGATTGGGATTGGGATTGGGATTGGGATTGGGATTGGGATTGGGATTGGGATTGGGATTGGGATTGGGATTGGGATTGGGATTGGGATTGGGATTGGGATTGGGATTGGGATTGGGATTGGGATTGGGATTGGGATTGGGATTGGGATTGGGATTGGGATTGGGATTGGGATTGGGATTGGGATTGGGATTGGGATTGGGATTGGGATTGGGATTGGGATTGGGATTGGGATTGGGATTGGGATTGGGATTGGGATTGGGATTGGGATTGGGATTGGGATTGGGATTGGGATTGGGATTGGGATTGGGATTGGGATTGGGATTGGGATTGGGATTGGGATTGGGATTGGGATTGGGATTGGGATTGGGATTGGGATTGGGATTGGGATTGGGATTGGGATTGGGATTGGGATTGGGATTGGGATTGGGATTGGGATTGGGATTGGGATTGGGATTGGGATTGGGATTGGGATTGGGATTGGGATTGGGATTGGGATTGGGGTTGGGGTTGGGATTGGGATTGATATTGGGATTGGGATTGGGATTGGGATTGGGATTGGGATTGGGATTGGGATTGGGATTGGGATTGGGATTGGGATTGGGATTGGGATTGGGATTGGGATTGGGATTGGGATTGGGATTGGGATTGGGATTGGGATTGGGATTGGGATTGGGATTGGGATTGGGATTAGGATTGGGATTGGGATTGGGATTGGGATTGGGATTGGGATTCGGATTCGGATTGGGATAGCGATAGGGATTAAGATTGGGATTGGGATTGGGATTGGGATTGGGATTGGAATTGGGATTGAGATTGGGAACGAGGTTGGGAATCCAGCTTGTCCATTGAAGAAGCATTTCGTCAATGCGACACAAAGTAAAACAGCTTTTACTTTTGGAGTGATACGGTAACCATATTTACTGCCGCTGCCCATGACTGATGTGACTGAAAGGCGATGAGTTCTAGCAGATGCTGTTACAAAGTGGGGCAAAAATATAGGGCGATGATATCACTACAGCCTAGTTCAAAGGACTGAAGTATATTCATTATCCTAAAGAAAACTGGTGAAAACAAACAAAACATTATATTTTTCCAGAAAAAGAACGTGATTCAAGATCCACCGAAACTGCCACCGAAAAATTTATAAAACCACCCATTTAGAAATCCACCGAAAAATTTATAAAACAGCACTTTGAGTTCTATTTTTATACTTTTCTATTTTCTACCTTCACCTCTCCTTCTAACTTCTGTAAAGTCGTTTCATGCGATTAAGATAGACCATATAAAAAACTCTAACTAACACCTACCGCTGCTGGATTTGAACCCGAGCGTTCCGCATTGCAGGCCTATCCTGATGCATTGCGCCATCTTTGACGCCGCTTGTGACATGAATTTTGCCAATGAGTTGTTCTTGAGTGTTAAGTTCGTTTCGGGGCTGAGGTAAATGAGAAATTAGCACATCGAGTAAAATCGACGCAAATCGCATATTCCAGCAACGGAGCAGTGGTATGCATCTAAGTCACCGAAAAGGAGTACTCGAGTGCAAATCCCCGAGGTTTTGGTTGGTGGTGTGTGGTAAGTTACAATTAATTAATATTTATAAAGAAACAGTCGATTATTCCACTGATGATCTTTCATTAAATAAAATAATTTATATTGGTTTATTATCACTATTAACCAAAATTAAATGCCGTAGTTTAAATGGGAAATGTCGTGAATCTACAAAACAGGAAGAAGTCGGAAAATTCCCCCAGTCTTTATTTTTAAGCTTATTGGAGTTTCTTTTTGAGCTGAACAGTATTCTATATATCGACTTAAGTGGACTTTTTGCGAACTTTCTAGTTCTGTTAGAACTTGCTTTGTATTCCCTTCGAAGTTTAATCATCAAATATGAACTTGAAAGTACGGTTAATGACCTAAAAATTAAGCTGAATAGAGTTCTATTTATGATCATGATTTATGATATTTCGTTGGCTGATTAGGCTAAAAAATCCCCTTTTATCTGAATTTTTGGGTACTTGGGAGGGCATGCAAAGTCTTTCTACGTCGTCAGCTGTGGAGTCGATCGATATAAACAAATCATAGCACCAGCTTTCAGGACACCGAACGCTTATTACAATTTTAAAGAGCTAACTAGCATACGAAGTGTTATAACGTACCCCGCAGTGTAGTGCCCACACGGGTGGTTCATGGGAAGCGCTGGTGCAATCAATAAAATCAGCAAGGCCCCCACCTGTAGAAGGAATAGAAGGGACCAACGTGTTGGATTGCTCAGCAAGAAGCCGACTTGGTGCCAAGAGGGAGTGGAAACAAGATCTTGATATGACACTAGCTACTCCAATTGTTAAAGAAGAAAAAGAAAGAATGATGATGACGGATTTCCCATTGGATTTGTTGTTTGTTGAAATTACCGCAGAACGTGACGTACCTATTTCTTCTACATCTCAGTAATAAATATCTTCCATCTTTTTGCTGTCATAAATTGAATTCATGGTGGTGCTAGAGGATCTTCTCTGATATCTATACTGGCCGTTGTTGATCTTATCTAGTATCCATATAACTTAAGGACCAAACAGAAGGCTGCGTTAACGAATCCGTCAGTGTCAATTTGACAGTAAACCCATCTTTGTTCGTTATAATCTACCTGATTTTTTAAGGGGAGACTCTACCCTGGAAAGACGAAAGCGTCAAAACGTTTTTTGCATTTTTGCACTGTCGTTAATAAATATAGAGATTTTTACCGCATCCTATCAATCACCAAGCTTATGAGCGAGCACCGTGCCAGCGTACCGTACGATACCGAACAAGATTGTGAAGCCTGAGTACTAAATCCGAAATTTCTTACGTACACGTACACAAAATATGATTGTTTGAGATAGAAAATAGCGAAAAACGAAATTATGCAAGGTATGCTGACACCGTGCTCATCGGTGCCGAGCCGAAGACCAAAGCACCGCGTTTGGGTTCTTTCTTTTTCAGGTAGCGAGCCAGTACACAAGACCAACACTGCGTTCACTTATCATAAGCATCAGATGTGGTGCATACATGAGTCGGTAGGAACCGTGTCGCTTCGAGTGGTGCATTACATCATGCTCTGGAGACGAAAATTAGTTTCACGGAATAACCTGTTCTTGGACTCCGAATAGTCCGAGATAACTGAGCGACCGCCTGTTCTACAGCTGCGTTCTCTTTCTACAGAAACAATCGCTAAAACTACTCTTCGGATAAACATTGTATATCTTATGATTCGACTGTGCCACACTCCCTACGCAAAATTTGTACAAAAATACAGCAGTAATAATGTAGAGTAACATGTAGAACCGCAGCTAATTGCCTTATTACCGTGCTGACTGTTGCGTTCCAAATCATCTCCCGTCACTTTTCCATAGTTCCGGAATAGTGTTTAAACATCGTGTGAAGTATTTGTCACCAGCACAAAACTCATCTACCCTGGGAAAGCAAATATATACAGCTTTCATTGAACTTTTATCCCACAATTAGTTACTATCTGCTATACAATCAAACAACGATCATCACACAGCACTGCAGCAGCAACAGCAGGATCAGCATTCCCACGATAGGGGAAACCACTTTGACAACCGCGTAACACCCGTAGCAGCTTGTTTACCCCAATATATCACTTGAAAAGTTACCCCCAAAAGTCAAACTTCGAGTGCTGCAACTCATTTTCGAAAGTTTCCCTTCGCAGTGAACCAGCGTGCCAGCGCCAGCGCCAGTCCTGCCTGCCACAACAAGTCAACCCACGATGACGGCAACGACGACGTCGGCGGAAGTGACTACATATGAAAGGACCCCGTTGCTTCTGCTTGTGCTTCTGCTTCTGTTCGCCGTTCGGTTGGGCGTGCAGCACGTGCGGAACAGCACATTGAATATGAGTGTAAGTTTGTGTGTGTGTGTGCGTGTGTATGTGCGCGCGGTGCGGCAAAGTGAAACAAATGACTGCAACATTCCAATTATATGAGCTAAATTTGGCAGCCGCTCTATTTGTGTGTGCTGTAACCATATCTGTGGCACGTAGACGGCATTCATCCCAGCATCATCAGTGGAACTTTTCCTCTCGCCGATACTGACTGACTGGCTGCCCGACTCGACTACTGCTGAACTGCCGACAATGGTAACGGTCTATCTGCATGCTTCCTGTTTTCCCGCCGCGCGCGCTTTGCCAGACGAAAGGAATTAGTTATATTTCAGATCTAATGAGATGATAATTGTGATATAAATTTAATTAGTGCATGTTCAGTTGAGTAATGAATTAATTAGCGTTTTCCTTGCGGGATTAATTATTCATTCTAGTTGGTGCTAAAAAGTGTCTCATATTTTCCCGGTCGCTACTGGTTGTTGCAAGCCGGCTTAACTTTCAACAATGTAAGGACCGCTGTTTAAGAACAATGAAGCAGGTATAGTCTAGAGACGCTGAAAACATAACCTAATTCTGGTCTAATCAATCAAAGTCGACAAACAAAGAAAACGATTGCTTCCATTGCACTTGCATCGGCTTGCTTGCTGACGGCAAGCAATGTTTGATCAATTATCGTATCTTCTGGCAGCTCGAATCGGGTGCTTCCAAGCAAAAACCCCTAGGGCGGATAAAATTAATAGTAATAGTGGGTATGTTATGTCTGTTGTTTAAGTGCAGCAGCATCGGAGATAACGAAATCATGTCTAAGCTTCAAAGAAAGGGTTTTCCAGTGCCTGTACTAGTAAATTGCTTTATTGCAAATGGTGTCAGCGATGGTACTTACTTTATGTTGGGCACAGTCTAGAAACAACGACGACGACGGTTCGACTCGCAAGCCCATGTGTCAGCTTATAGTGGTAAGGATTATGAACGCGATAAAAGTGAAATATAGGCGGCAAATGCAGCTGCTCGGGAGGTATAATTAAGTCTCAGGCTAGAACTTTGCGCACAGCGGACTAGCTAGCTGATGCCTGAAAGTATGCAAGAGTCGTGATAACGGAGCGACAGTTTAAATGGAGCCGCGCGGTGATTTATGGGCACAGTTACCGGACCGGCGGCGTTTGAAAACGATTTAAATAGCTCATAGAAGGATAAATGAATGGGCGGTCGTTAGGTTCGCTCCGCCAGATTGACAGCCGGACGGAACTGCCAACGATGTCACTGATATGGGTGGTTACGAGCTGATGGATTGCGGATTGACTACGAAATTGCTTGCTTTCTGCCAGCGTTGAACCAGCGCGCTGGCATTCGAACGTTGCAGGCAGATAATCTTACCCGTATTTTCACCGATTAAGTGATCACCCAAATAACTACCCTGCGATAGGGGAAGCTCATAGCAATTGAGTTAAAACACGCAAATTTCCACCGGTTAACAAACAACTTTTCACTGCCAGATAAGACTGAAATTCCAAGTCAATTTGTTTCAAACTTCCGTTTCGCATTGCGAAACTGCACAGACAACCATAATATACCGTTCGACAGTGCATTAAGTTAAAATATTAAACTCGTCCAGTTCGCTATCTTCCGCTCCCGGTACGGCAATACATAGTTATCCGAGTCTTAACTGCAAAGCGAATTCCGATCCAGCTCATCCCATGATTCAATATTTAAGTTTAACTTCTCCAAATCCATTTCTCTCACTTAAATGGGAAAAGTTATGCTTTCTTGCTCCGGAAATGGGATAACTATGTGCGAGAACGAAAATCCACCGAGAACTCGCTGTACGTCTCCGGTACATACATCTCCGGTCGAAGTTCAGTGCCGTACGGCTAGGCCAACAACGGGAGCTACCTGGATCACAGCAGGCAGCCAGGCTAATAGTTTATCTGTCTCTCATACAATCCAATTTAGTTCTCGCTATTCTTCCCGGTTCTCGTTCACGGGCGAACGGGTCCTGTCTCGGACCTAGAATGCCATCTCTTCACATTTGGTTCCGGAGCTTGAAGTATCAAGCTAAATCTTTCACCGTCTTGATGGCGAGGGCATCATCGACATCTATGGACATACACCCATATAGCCAGTAGGTACCTTACGGTACGGAAATATTTATAGTCCCATTCTGCCATGTAGCGCGTGCTGATCGAATGAATCTTACTAACTAGAATTATCATGTTTTATTTATGGTCGTATCCGTTGTGAACTACCGGAAGCTAGCAAACACCATACGCACTCATCCAGACAAATCGGAACCAAAGCCTGGGAGCCTACTGGAGCCGTCTAGTTTGTGGGCGAAAAGCACTGAAACTGAAGCAGTGCTGGAATATTCGATTATTTTTAGTTTGGGTGAACATGAAGCATGAACTAAATTTGGAAGAACAATATTATGATTGTATGAATTCTATCATCGATAATGAATCAGCTTGAAGCGTTTCGATGAGGAAGTTTGACTTTTGTTTATAAAGTAAACTAGTCCATTTTACTAAGGCTTGCTAGCCCGAAAAAGTTTCAAATTGAAAGGGGGTGTGGACTACAGCTTTACTGGTTCCGAACCAACGGATGAAAAACTTTTATTTTCAATCCGACTCTAGTTCTAAAGATTAACCGTGAAATACATAATGGTACGATTATGGATGCTGTGGGAAAAAATCCATCTCCTTACCGGTAATATCCGTTACCTTGAAGTTGAAAGTAGTACACCATGTGCTTCCATTACATTACCAACATTTTACTATTAACACAAGGCATAACACTTATCGTTCTTACAAACATAAAAAGTATATTTACCTTTTACCGACCGGTTTCGGGCAACTAGCCCATCGACGGGGTAATGCCCAACTGATTGCGTTGAAGAAAGAGTTATATTTTTAAGCATGTTAATTTGAAGAGAGGTGACACGATGGGAGCCTCATCTTCGTTCATCAATTGATCAGCTGTTGTGATGAACATCGACTCCCACGCATTTAGTTGTGAGGCCTTCCTGATTCCCTTAATCACTTTTGCGTTATCCCAGTCGATTTCATGCTGAAAGTTTGCTGTATGTACTGCCACACTGGAATCATTGGTTCGGTTGTTGTTTTCAGTATGCCGTTCTGCCCCAAAATCACAAATCCGATCAAAAATGCTCTTAGTAGACATGGTTTTCACATCGTGCACAAAAGCAACCACACACTACGTGAGCTTCTATGCAACGCGAAAGATAAGATTCCTGCAAACGAAATGTCCGGAATCTATCAAATACCATGCAAAGACTGCCCGGCGCTATATATTGGGCAGACTCGACGAAAATTCAAGGTACGCTTAAAAGAGCACAAAAAGGCAGTGGAAAACAACCGAACCAACGATTCCAGTGTGGCAGTACATACAGCAAACTTTCAGCATGAAATCGAGTGGGATAACGCAAAAGTGATTAAGGGAATTAGGAAGGCCTCACAACTAAATGCGTGGGAGTCGATGTTCATCACAACAGCTGATCAATTGATGAACGAAGATGAGGCTCCCATCGTGTCACCTCTCTTCAAATTAACATGCTTAAAAATATAACTCTCTCTTCAACGCAATCAGTTGGGCATTACCCCGTCGATGGGCTAGTTGCCCGAAACCGGTCGGTAAAAGGTAAATATACTTTTTATGTTTGTAAGAACGATAAGTGTTATGCCTTGTGTTAATAGTGTCGTCAGTTCTTACGTTAGTGCAAAAAGTGAAGTTAAAAACCAACATTTTATTTCTTCGATTACACTCAACTCGCTTTTTACGCGAAAGATGCCGCGTAAATTCGCGTAAAATCACGTAAGCAAAACCAAAATTTCGCGTAAAAACAAACTTCGTGGATCTCAACACTACGTTAGAAAATAAACTAATTGAGCACATCCGCGTAAATTCCGAAAATCACGTAAAAACCGTGTAAATTCCGAAATTCGCGTAAAAGTAGTCGCGTAAAAAACAAACCGCGTAAAAAGCGACTTTAGTGTATATCTATATCTACAAAAATGGATTTCTGTCTGTTTGTCTATCTGTCTGTTCATATGTTCCTTATAGACTCGGAAACTACTGAACCGATCGGTGTGAAAATTTGCATGCAGGGGTTTTTGGGGTCAGGAAAGGTTCTTATGATAGTTAGAGACCCCTCCCCCTAATAGGAGGAGAGGCTCCCATACAAATGAAGCACAAATTTCCGCATAACTAGAAAACTAATCAAGCAAATGGAACTAAATTTGGCATGTAGGGGTTTTTGGAGGTAAGAATATTTTCTATGGTGAATTGAGATCCCCTCTTAAGCAAAGGAACTATGACCCCTCCCTCCTTTAAGAGCCCGGATAGAAATGCATAACACCTTATGCTGTACCTTAACTGTACCGTTCTTGGAAAAATTTTCATATAATTCGGCAACAATGCAAATTGTTTCGAAGCAAACGGTCGCCGGAAATCATCTCTATCTAAGGTCCAATTCTTGGCAGGTTGAGTTATTTGTAGACACAAATTGTGTCTCTTCCTCCGTCTACTGTAGAAATCGCCGATCGAAAAGTTTAATCTAATTCGTTTTACTGACAGGACGACGACACTATGCAAGCGCTTGCGGCTTACGCTGTTCGTCTGTCAGCGTGTCAGCCGCGATTCTCAACGCGGGTGTTCGAGGAAAGGCCCCGTTTTTATGGAATAGACCAACCTCGTTGTTTTTATTTCTTGACTTTGTAACCACGCGCTTGCTCGCGGACACTCCTAGAATCGTTTTATGCTGTCAGTTGAGGATGCACACTCAAATGCTTTTGGTAGGAACGTGGAACATGGAAAATGTAAAGCATGGTAGCACCGACGATGTTGCTATAACGCAGATTTATAGTTTGTCGCGTTGGTTCATATAGGGGAAACTGCTCACTATTGGACAACGGTCAACAAAGTAGACTTTCGAACGACGGAGACTGGCGATTCCTTTTTGAATCCGTTTACCGATACTTATTTAACACATCCAATGGAAAAGGTTGTTTTATCTAGCAAAACACCATCTTGCCTAAACTGTACATTTTGATTCTCTACTCTAAAGGGTATAGCAATGATGAACAAATGTGTATTGGGGAAGAGGGTGGTACTTGCGGTTTAGCGACCTTTGGTTTTCGATGCACAACGATGACGATTACAGCGATGGTAACTACGATGAGCATGGCGATGATAAATACTACGATGACAATGGCAATAATGAAAGCTACGATGACGATGGCAACTCCGGCGAACTCCGACGAATATAGCGATGTTGAGACTACGATGTCGATGGCTACGAATTCGAATAGCGATGGTAACACGAAGCGATCCCAGCCCCCTGGGCAAGGACAAAACCAAACGGCAGAAACCTGTACTGGGTCTGCGGCTCGTAAACTGTTCGATGGTTGAACTGTCGGCTGGGAAGGTTTTTCGTCTGAGATGACCGACTGTATTAGCTGTCGATGTTGTCAGTGTTGCCGGTGAATATGTCTCCGGCCGATATCACACCAACGCCACCAGGTATATAGACGTCTTCCGGTGGGTCCACTAGCCGACGTTCGAGTCCTTGCCGCTAATATACAATGGCGGCCTGCCAGGTATATGCAACGGCGGACTGCCAGGGTATCGCAATGGCGGGTACGCATGTCCACTGCCTTTTGTGTCGCTGAGAACAAAGCCTGCCGGAAGAGAATTCTCTGGTATTTGTCCAGAAACAAAGAAAAAGGCCCTACTGGACCTGCCGACCGCATTAGTACCACTATTTTGTTGTTATGCAAGACCACTCCCCATTGATTAAGTTAACTATATTGCCCCCATACAATATTTCTAATTTACCTTTTTCAGATTGGCCGACGTTAATAAATAATTATATTCCCTTTTAAAAGGGTTCACTCTGCTACTTCCTCTGTTAATATCTAAAATTTAGAACACTTGACTATTAACTTTGACTTTCGACTAACCACTTTCTGTTTCTAACTTCTGTCTGCCACTTTCAATTCCATGTGCCTCCGAAATTACGAAGACTTGATCACGCGCGCACTTCTCTACGTTCAAGAGTCCCAGACGGAAAGAACCGTGCCGGCCCCGACGGGTACCTTATAAACCGGCCAACTCTTGAGCAGTAGCCGACACGAACCGAATTCTGACATTTGTATATTTTCCACTTTATCCAGCTTTTTACGCGCTATAATGGTGGCCGCTATAAATTGTGTTCGTGATATGCGAACAATCTTTTTGACAACTCTGCATACATCAAATCTGGCACTCTTCTCTTGCAACACTACCGTGCTCTTTCTTTCGTTTACGCCAAAGAAGGAGAGCAAAAATGTGCGAAATGTAAACAAAACTATTGCTCTCCTTCTTTTGCGTAAACGAAAGAAGGAGCAACACTGCCGTACAGGAGAAGAGTGCCCAGTTTTGATGTATGCAGAGTTGTCAAAAAGATTGTTCGCATATTACGAACACAATTTATAGCGTCCTCCATTATAGCGCGTAAAAAACTGGATAGCAAACCAATCGTTTCTGTAACGTCGTCGATGAATATTCCCTCCACCGAATTTGTGGTAGGGAACAATTTAGACTCCGTTCACACTACTTGTAAGCATTTGCGTGGGAAAAGGGGAAATTGACAGTAAAACGATATAAACTTGTATTAGGAGTATGGAATGTATATTCTCTGAGGGACCACTGGTGGCTCTCGTTTTCAAAATAGGGTAAATTGGCTCTGTGGTGGAGCCACAGATAATTAATAATGGAACTTCTGGTTACAACTTTGAATGAGGTTAGGCATACAATTAAGTTTTATAACGGTAGATTTTATAATTGATGGAGGGAACGATAGAAGAAAGTAACGAAACAAAGATTCGATAGGATCTATCGCCCATATATCATGACAATAAACTAAAAAATCTAATAGATTGAAACCAGGCGTCAAGGGGAAAGAGCGAAACTTGTTTATGTAGGTGTACTGACCTCTAATACTTTCATAATATGAGCGATGAATGCAGCTTGAAAATCATAATAGTACGAAGTCTGTCAAATTCATTGTCATCATATATCTTTTCAAAACCATAAAATACTAATAATCCGAAAGCCTACAATTTTATTTGCAGAATTTACCCTAAATTTCATTGTAACTTCATTGTAAAATAGTGTAAACTTACAGTGAATGTACCACAAAGTTCACTGTTCACTGTTGGTTGTAAAATTGGCGGTTTCCATTAAAATTTACTGTGAAAACAGCGTTATTCATGGTAACTTCAGTGTAACTTTTACAAAGATTTTCACTGTTTCAATGTGGGGTTTCAAAGTTTTTCTATGTTTTGTAACAGTGAAATTCAATGTTTTTTCGCTATACATTTTTATTCGGGAGCCCCATTTTTAAATTGATCCCATACAAATGATATACAAATTTCCTCTTGCCTCGAGAACTAATCAAGCAAAGCAAAGCCTAGGTGCTACATACCGGTATCGAAACATGACCTTCTGTTTTTAGACGACAGACTTCGCAGTCAGCTGTTAGAGTACAGGACAATTGCAGGGCCAGTTGCTACGATCATATTGACTCTAATAACCTCTCCCAGCCGAGATTCGAACATACGACGACTGGCTTATGAGGTCAGCGTCATACCTCGAAGCCAACTGGGAGGCACTAATCAAGTAAATGGAACCAAATTTGGCATGTGGGAGTTTTAGGAGACAGGATTTTTGTGGTATATTAGGACCCCTACCTACTTTAAGAAGGGGGGATCCCATACAAATGAAATACAAATTTTCTCATAACACGAGAACTAATCTAGCAGATGGGACCACATTTGGCATGTAGGGTATTTTGGAGGCATGAACTTATTTTATGATGGTTTGAGACTCCACACCCCTATGCAGGGATGGTTCGATCACTTTGACTAAATTTTAATTCAGTTGACAGTGCCGTCTCAGCCGAACAAAATTTGACATAGTTGTATATGGAACATATGTAGAACTAGTTATTATCTACAATTTTGCTGAATAAAGTTTTGCTGTATCTTTTGTAGTTAGGATGCTACAATACTAGTACCTCATTAGTAACTAAATGAACGTTCATTTAGTCACTAATGAGGTACTAGCATTGTGGCACCATAAATACAAAAGATACAGTAAAACTTTATTCAGCAAAGTTGTAGATAATAACTAGTTCTACAAATGTCCCATTCACAACTTTGTCAAATTTAGAAATGCGTATATCGCCTCCAAAATAGTACGGATATGCCAATTTTGCACATCAAATACGACTTCATAGCATGCATATCTATTACAATGTTGCAAATCGAGCGAGAAGTCAACCATGCCTACTCACACGCGAAAGAGTATGAGAAAAATAGCATTCTACACTTACACAGTGTAAAATAAACAGCCGCCGGTGCTGTGTGAGATATTTTGTCACCCACACACTCGCGCACACTCATCCTCACATCGTCTTCCTGCATGGCTTATTCCCACGGCAAAAATGCACGTGAGGCTGGTGGCAAACTGAAATACAAATTTTGCATTACTTTTTCTTCTTATTCTTCATCTTTGCCCTCGATTCTACTCACGGGTGGGAGTACGAGCCGTCGTGAGTAATCGTGAGTAACTACGAACGACGAGCGACAACTGTAGCTGTTAGCTAAGCACATACGCAAAAACTCGTTGCACTGCATGATGAAATAAGAGCGGGAGTTTTTTTAAAGGGATGCTCAAGCCGGCGTATTCGTAAGAATGAGTACCCGTGTGTGAGAAAATTCGACCACACGAGTGCGGGCTTCGCAATACTGTATCCATATAGATAAATGGTTACTGGGTTATCTGTACGTAATGCTGATTTTTTGACTTTTATTTACATCCAATAATGCTAGCTAGTCCAAGGAATTGGAGTCACCTATTCACACTGAATCCTCGTCCACCCTATCGATGTAGTTATCCGTACCTCCCTTGCCTTGGTATTCTGTCTCTAGGATATTCAGTGTTCAATGTAATGCTGCTTCTACCTTTCGATCACCTCATGTTCGACACGCGACAAAAAGCCTTTCCAGAATGTATTCAGTTTCTTGTAGGGTTTACGAGTTTTCTGAGGACAATACAGCTGGTCCAATTCTTCACAACCCATGTCTTCCAGACGACGCTTCTTATATCGGAAAACCTGAGTTCGCTGTATTCATCTCTGTCTGTTGCATTCCAAGCTTAGACGGGGTTCTTGCTTTAGCATCGGCACCCGGTTTTCATTCTGTTGTTTAACAACAGCTGGTGTTCATCGTCTAACCAATTACGTCGACTCCTCTCAACGAACTGAATGACACCTTTCTGCGCAAAAAAGATAGTAGATGGTAAAGTAACGTTACCCCAACTGGCTTCGTTTTGCTCTCCCTCACCAGACAACGTTGCCTCAAAGCTTTGTGCGTACTCAGTACGCAATGGAAAGGTGAGCGCCACAATAAGTTCCAATGTGGATGATATCCGAGAAGTGCCTTCCATCACTTATAACGTGGTCGATTAGTGATTCGTTCTGTTGGGATGATCTTTAGATGTACCGATACAAGAAGGTATGCTAGAAGTTGTTACTTCGCATTGCCATATTTTTCGAGATGGCGAAATCAATTAGTCGAAGCGAAGATCGTTTTCGTTCGTAAGCCAATACCCAGCTAGCATTTTTATATGTATAAAAAAGGTAAACATCAGCATTACGTACAGATATACATGCTAAATAAATCGTATTTCATGCGCAAAATTGGCGTATCCGTACTTTTTTGGAGGCGATATCCGTGATTACGAACAATTTTGAGCGTTACGACTATATAAGTATTTATATACGATAATATCCGATTGAGCGCAAGTCGCTCCGTACTACTCTATGATTTTGTGCTGAAAATCGTATGTATGTCAGTCATTATCATTATATACGACAAAAAATCAACTTGATCTCACTTTATCCAGCTTTAGTTGCGATTTCGAGTTTGTTAGGAGATATTTACGATAGTTTTCGTACATTGATATACGAGTTGGTGCTAGCTGGGTAGGCACTAAACTTTCCAATAACCTATCTGAATTCCTCTTCCTAGTCAACCTGGGTGTTGAGGTCTTCAATGATGAGTTTGGCATCATATCTTGAGAACGTGACTACGAAACGTTCAAGCCGCACGTAAAGAGCGTCCTAATCGTCCTAAATAAGCCAGTACAAATGTGGGAACTTCCCAGAAAATTGAAAGAGTTTTAATTCCATGACCCAAGTTTCCAATCGCTGATTTCCCGTTCGCTATCAAAATGGAGATAAAAATACTTGTTACAAAATCTGGTGATTTCGGGGTTGAATGATTCTGCGGAAATTTAAAATTGAAGAATTTATTCATAGATCTATAATAATATATTGCGGTCTTCATAGATACGCGTATATCGGTTACTAGAATACTGTGCATTTCAAGTGAGTAAAAATTTGTTTCTTTCAATCCATTGTTGGTTCTGTATTATAACCATTATCTGCAGTAAATTAGAAAACGCGAAGACAAAAAAATATATACATTACTGTCATCACCCTTTCTTACGAGACATCCGTTCTGAACATATTACACCAGCATATCCATACAATCGTTTAAAGTGAGTATGTATGTCTTTGCGCACTTTCCCCAACTGGTTTACTTTCAGGACGTCATAGTAGTATAGGTTCAAGCGACAAAAATAATCACCATCCCGTAGGAACGGGGTAACTCTGTCACTTTTTATCGTAAATAAATTTCAGTAGCTAGAACGTGTGTCTGATTGTCGTCTGTGTCTGGAATGTAAAGTGGCCACACTGAAAAGTTGTGTGGAAAAATTTGATCTTAAAAACTTTTCTTTGATTTTCACTATTTATCAAATGAAAAATACTGCCATTTTAATTACCATACAATTGTTACATTTTTTCGTTCTGTCAGCTGAAAAACAATTTCTCGACAAATTTAGTTATTCTATTTAAAGAAGACAAAATATATAGACACACACGGTTGGTAAAATAACATGAAACTTGAGTGCACATTTAAAATGCCGAAAGGGAAAATATCCGCCTCGAAGGACAAGAGCCAATCAACTTTATCGAGAAAATGTGAAAAATTAAATTATGAGATAACTCGAGAAAACTGCTCTATCACATCAGCTTGTGTTACTTTCCGGGAAAGATTACGCAAGATGAAACTGCAAACACCAGGGAAAAAAATATCAGGAAGGTCGAAATATAGTAAGAAAAACAAACACAACGTACCAAAATCATGCTAATCTAAAGTTTAGATGCTTCACGAAAGGCAAGTTGGAAGGATTTTGATAGGATGCTAACATCAGAAGAGCCAAAAAAAATTAAAAGCACTTATGGTGACGCCTTTTCACATCGGTAAGTTTGTTCTTAGATTGTTTGCAGTAGATTAGAAATTTTGAAACAATACAAGTGCGTAGTAGTTTTCAGCACAAGCTAATGAAGAAAACAAACAAAAAACAGTTGAGGGTGCAAGGTCGGCAACACTGTAGCTGTACTTTTCGGTAGGAGCATGGACCAAATCCATGCTGCACTCCGAGCCCGTAAATAAAGGCTCCGCTTTGCACGTCTCATTATCATCGTCTCAGTATCGAAGCTGGCTAAATAACCAAATAGGGCTTTCATGGAACGTCTTTGGCAGCTAAAATTGCCGGTCGGAGATGGTTGAGGGTAATTGAGCATCTTATGGTTGCTAGAATATTTATGATTACCGATGTTGACACATTTATTTTACTCGGTGGTGAAATTACCGGGGATTTATGTCTTCTCCAGTGAGGCTAATGTGGTTGAATCTATATGCAATGGCTATAATTTCTCGTAACACTACACACCGAAGTGGAAAGAGTATCCTCCGTCCTCTAGCTCATATATGGTTGGATAAAATTTACAGTAGTTGTTCCTTCAAATTTAGTCGAAACGGGATAAATTAGCTCCACCCACCCGTTCCAGCCTTCACCCAGCTCACACAACATGACGTGGCAGTCAGAATCAGCCTTCCAGATACTAAGAACTTCTAGAACGGAAAATAAATGTGTATTACTGGTCGTATAAATTCCTCTCATAATCTAGCGGCAAATCTGAGAGATCTTACGTCTTGCTATAGTTTGCTGCGACGTAGATCTACAACTAGTTTTGCTAAAACGAGTCAACGACGATGGCATCCAGTCACTGGGCGATAGGATCTCGGTTTGCCACCAAAATTCGTGCTACGGGAGTGTTGCGCTCCCGTAAGGTGAGCGAAGCTTCCGCAGACGAAAGGGATGCTGAGTTCGTACTGATATTAAAATTCCATTCAACTATGTTGTCAGGGTTAAAACAATACTATGAAATAAATAAACTAAAAATTGAAAATTATAATGGAGTTGGAAATTTGCATATATTGTTGAACTCAAATAAATATTTTTCTTGCTGGATTTAGTTTCCCGACGAACGTACATCCCTGTGGAAACTCAGCTGAAACGATAAGACCTCTTTCATACACTAGATTCCACTACTGCTCAATCTCATCCCACCGGAGATCGGATTATGCTTCACTTGGTTTGTACAAGCAAGCAGCAAATTCGTGTGCTACACTTTACCACTATATAGTGTTTTTCACTGTTCCACGTCATTCAAGGCGCGCAAAAATGGAAGAAGCGACTAGGCGAGTGTTTTTATGGCATCGAATCGACCATTGTCGTTGATCGTAAAAAAAGCCAAGTGCACTATCCATTATTGAAACGCGTTATGAAAAGTAACTGTAATTTATGCCGACGATGTGATCCTGCTGCCAGATCATGTGCACAGTAACCGAGAAGCACATGCAAATGTTGGCGATGGAGTGTCATCCTTTTGCAACGAAAAAAAAAACCGGAAACGTAATTGGAACAACTGCTTCGTTAAAAGTGTTAGAATTTAGCAACTAGTAGTAGTGCGTGGAAAGCAAAATAGTTTCCCAGAAACGACATTGTTAAGACCCGGTTAGTTTAATAATAACCATCAGAATGCTTTGCACAATCCACTGTACACTAATTAAGTTTTGCTGAAATAATCAAAATGCACACAAACATAGTTTCGAATTAATTTCAAACCACTTCAGTTGGTATGCTGATGACCAGTATAAATGCTGCTTATTCAGAAAACAAGCACTGTTTACACGGAAGGATAATAAACCGACGATAAAAAGGAGAGAATTTTAACAACCTCATTCAGTTGGTGACGTACAGCATCAATTCTCGAATTCCAAAAATAGAATTGAATTTGAAGCTCATTCACAGATGCTAATGCGCCTCCATTTGTTTACATTCCATGAAGACGCGTTGTTCTTTGATCTACCTGAATTGTTGACATCAGCAGTACGTTTCAAAAAATTAATTTATGGAAACGCGTTTCTTTCATGATGACGTCAAATAAACATGGAATTTGTTTAAGAAAACACTCTTCTGTGACGTTGGTTTAGCTGAGAGGGAAACGAACCGGTATAGGTTAAGTGCTGCGATTAGAAGTTTGGATTAGATCCATTGAACAAACTGCTAGGGCCACAATTGCTGCTACCTGAACCTGAAATAGATCCATTGTGGTTAGGTACTATTTTGTTACCAGCAATATTATAATACCGATAGTTTTTATTTGTGATTTAATTTTTTGGCGTAGAACTACGTCTTTCTTGAAGGTATTGATGGTCATTCGAAAAAAACTGCTGCTGGTGGTCCGGTTTTGAACGCTGTAACATAACACTGCGGTTTCCTGATTGATTTTCAATATTTTTTGCACCAATCGATTGCAATCGTTCTACGCGTCGATCATAATAAAAGAAAACATTGATTCTTGATCATTGCATTATTTAAAAATTGAAAATAATTAAGCATTGTCTAACTGGAAATCCTCGCTTCCTGATTGGTTGACAAAAAACGTCACCAAAATTTTAACGTACTTACTTACTTATTCAGTCGAGAGCCGAGGTGGCTCTTGCCGTATCAAGAATTACTCTCCATTGTACTCGGTCCTCAGCTACTCGTCGCCAATTCGTTGCGCGTCTCGGCACACGCAAGTCGGTTTCAACTTGGTCGAGCTATCTAGCACGTTGAGCCCCTCTATTCCTGGTGCCGATGGGGTTTTTGAAGAGAACGGATTTCACTATACAGTGGTCCGGTATCCTTGCGACGTGGCCGCCCAAGCAACAATGTGAGTTTTATTATGCTTTTATGGCGGTTTTTAAGACCAATTTTGGACTTAAATGCCATCACAAGAGTGTAATAAAACCCAAATTGTTACTTGGGCGGTCCACCGTAGTCTCCCAACTTTCACCAGGTGTACGATGGGAATCTTTCCAAGCAGTGCCTGTAGCTCTTGATTGATACGTCTCCGCCACTCTCCGCTTTCCGTTTGCATTCCACCAAAAATAGTCCGCAACACCTTTCGTTCAAAAACGGCAAGTGCACGTATGTTTTTCGTAAGCAAAGTTACTGTTTCAACTACCCGTAGAGGACTACCGGTCTTATTAACGTTTTGTACATCGTCAGCATTGTGCGACGGCGTATGCTCCTAGATCAAAACGTCTTGCGGAGGGAAAAGTAGGCTCGATTTCCAGCTTGAATGCGTCGTTGGATCTCCTTACTCGTATTATTGTCGGCGGTGATCAGAGATCCCAAATATACGAACTCATCAGCCACTTCCAGTTGATCGCCATCAATAGTCACTGTTCGTGGGAGCCTCTTCCTACCATATATTTGGTTTTCGACGCATTAATTTGTAATCCTATCCTCCCATTAACCCTGCGAAGGCTAGGAGTTGGATACTCTTGCTAAATATCGTTCCTCCCGTTTCGATGCCCGCTTGCAGCACAGCCCATCCCCTTGCCGTAGCCCTCTGCGCGATTCGAAAGGACTCGAGAGTGTCCCCGAAACGCGCACGTAGCACATCACTCGTTCCAGAGTAGCTTTGACCAGCCGCGTCAGTTTGTCCGGAAAACCGTACTCATGCATTATCTGCCATAGCTGTTCGCGTTCAACGGTATCGTATGCTGCTCTGAAATCAATCACGAAAATATGATGCGTAAGCACGTTGTACTCTCGACATTTCTGAAGGATTTGTCGGAGAGTAAAAATTTGATCCGTACTAGCACGGGCCCCCATAAAACCCGCCTGATACTGCCCTCATATAGTCATATAGGCCATTCTGTCTGCTCGATACTGCCGGCAAGGTACTGGAGAGAGTTATCCTTAACAGACTCGTACAGTATACGGAGGGTACAAACGGTCTGTCAAGGAACCAATTCGGCTTCCAAAAAGGCAAATCTACGGTGGATGCCATCTTTTTTGTCACTAAGACAGCCGAGGTGGCAATCCAGCCCAAGAGGACAGGTATCCGTTATTGCGCAGTTGTCACGCTCGATGTGAGAAATGCGTTTAATAGCGCTAGCTGGTACTCCATAGCCAACTCGCTTCGGAACGTCCAAGTGCCGGTGTCGCTGTACAGAATTCTGGAAAATTATTTCCAGAATCGTGTGCTATGCTACAATACGGAGGAGGGTCAGAAGTGCGTTCCAACCAGCGCAGGGGTTCCGCAAGGTTCCATACTGGGCCCGGTGTTATGGAACGTCATGTGTGACGAGGTGTTGAAGCTAAAGTTCCCGGTAGGGGTGGTGATTGTCGGTTTTGCGGACGATATCACCTTGGAAGTCTACGGTGAATCTATCAGAGAGGTTGAGTTGACGACGGCCCACTCAATAAGCATTATTGAAGATTGGATGCGATCCAGGAAACTGGACCTAGCACATCATAGAACGGAGGTTATCGTGGTGAACAACCGCAAGTCGGTGCAGCAAGCAAATATCAGTGTCGGGGACTGCACTATTTCATCAACGCGGTCCTTAAAACTCCTTGGAGTCATGGTCGACGACAAGCTCAAGTTCGGGAGCCACGTCGACTATGCCTGCAAGAAGGCTTCCACAGCTATTTCGGCATTGTCTCGTATGATGTCTAATAGCTCTGCGGTATATGGCAGCAAGCGAAGGCTATTAGCCATACGCTGGTATGGCGGACCACTGTGGTCATCGGCGTTAGGTATCAAAAGCTATCTAGCCAAGCTGGAAAGCACCTACCGTCTCATGTGCTTGAGAGTGGCGAGTGCGTATCGCACAGTTTCACATGACGCAATCTGCGTCTTAGCGGGAATGATGCCTATTGGTATTATCATCTGCGAGGACGTAGAGTGCTTCAACCAACGTGGAACTAGAGGCATACGGAGTACCACAAGATCGGCCTCGATGATCACATGGCAGCGGGCATGGTCTAATTCCACAAAAGGCCGGTGGACACATCTACTTATCCCGGAACTATTCGGGTGGGTCAACAGGCGCCACGGCGAAGTCAGCTTCCACCTGACATAGATTCTGTCAGGGCATGGTTGTTTTAGACAGCATCTGCACAAGTTTGGGCATACGGAGGCCCCGCGTGTCCCGAATGCGTGGACGTTGAGGAAACTGCAGAACATGCTTTCTTCATACGCCCTCGTTTTGAGGGCGTGAGAAGCAACATGATGGCAGTGAGCGGACAGGACACTACTCCGTATAACTTAGTCCAAAGGATGTGTTCTAGCTCGGGCGTCTGGGGAGCGGTCAATGCGGCTGCTACCCAGATCGTACTTGAGCTACAAAACCGCTGGAAAGCCGATCAACGGCGAATAAACAGCCTAACTACCATAGTCCAGTAGTTATCGAAGAGTGTGCGTTAAGCACAATAGCCCCTCCCTGAAGTAATACCGATAAGGTGGTACCAGGGGGGATTGAGGCTGGAGACTCGAGTAGGGTTTTAGTGGGTCTGGATCCTCACGCCCCAGTAGGGGGGTCGGGATACCAAACCCCACTCCCTGAGTTGTCTTCTCAGGTGTCTGACAGCAGATTTCCCTACTCGTTAAAAAAAATACTGCCCAACGAGTTCTCTTGCTATTGGGGATAGACGACCCAACAAAATCTGGGAGAGCACCTTGTAGGCGGCATTGACCAGCGTAATGCCGCGGTAGTTACAGCAGTCTAGTCTTTTTGTAGATGGGACAGACTACGCCTTCCATCCATTCCTCCGGTAGATTCTCTTCTTCCCAAATCCTTGAAATCAGTGAGTGAAGTGCCGTTGCTAGCGGTTCTTGGCCATTTTTGTAGAGCCGGGAGTCGGTTCTTTCCGGCGGCTCTATTATTCTTCAGCAAACCGATTTCTTGATAATGATTTCGAGATCGGGAGCCGATACGCTGTTGTCGTTTGTAGGTACTTCGAGGTTAACTTCCATCGCGTCTCCTGCTGCTATATCGCCATTGAGGTGCTCATCGAAGAACTGCTTCCACCTGTCGACCACCTCGCGCTCGTTTGTGATTAGATCCCCTCCCTCGTCCCTACACATGTCAGGTTTTGGTGTGTGGACCTTGCGAGTTTGGTTCACCTTCTCGTAAAACTTGCGGGTGTCATTAGCCCGGAATAGTTGTTGTAGCTCCTCGCGATCTCTGTTCTCCTTCTGGAGCTTTTTCCTCCTCAGGATCGTGGCCAACTCATTCCTCGTTTTACTGTTACTGACTTTTTCGCGGTCAAACGTAAACTCTATTATGATTAAAGCATTCCTCGCTCGTCGATAGTTGGCCAAATTCTCTCTCGTGGATATGCTCAGATAATTTTCATAAGCTCTTTTTTCCTCTCTATCGCTTCTTGGCATTCCCCGTCGAACCAATTATTTCGTGCACTCGAGGTTTCCACACCTAGCACCGCGGTTGCGGCCTCGTTGACGGCAGAGCATATCCTCCTCCATCCGTTCTCGAGGGTCGAAGCATCTTGCTCCACAGAGGAAGGCTTCATCCAGTACCAGCGTAGTTTTCGGCAGTTCGCGGGTTGTCTAGTTGCCGAATATTTAGCCGAGGAGGACGACTTTGTCGCGAGGTATAAACCGTCGATAGTTTTGAGCGCACATGTACTGCTACTGGGTAGTGGTCCGAGTCAAATTCCGCACTCGGTAGGGAACGTACGTTGATGATGTTCGAGAAAAATCGACCCTCGATGACTAATCTCAAGTTTTTAGTCTTGACCTTGAAATACGGTCATACATATATATTAATATTTTTTGGAACGATGGTTCTACAATTGATTTGAAGGAAAGGAAGGGAGGATATTGGTAGCTACGCTTGACAAGTAGTCATTTTGACTCCTACCTTTTGTCCAATGCTGGAAGGTGCATGAGTCGAACCAAGCTATAATCTGAGATTATAACCGGATTCGAACCCACAACACCCGCCAGGGCATGTGGTTCGCTGGTACTTGTACCTTGAACCATAGAGGCGCCGGACCAGCGAACCACATGCCCTGGCGGGTGTTGTGGGTTCGAATCCGGTTATAATCTCAGATTATAGCTTGGTTCGACTCATGCACCTTCCAGTATAGGACAAAAGGTAGGAGTCAAAATAACTACTTGTCAAGCGTAGTTATCAATATCCCCCATCCCTGCTTTCCTTTCCGCTCTTCCCCTCCTTCACCAAAAAATTTTCATTGCTTTCCCCTACCATCCCTTTATCAATTGTAGAACCATCGTTTCAAAAAATATTAATATGACCCTCGATGAGAATATGGTCAATTTGGTTCGAGGTTCGTAAGTCAGGTGATCTCCAGGTGGCCTTATGGATATGTTTGTGGGGAAAGAAGATGCTTTTGATCACCAAGCCTCGGCAAGCCGCAAAGTTGATGCATCGCTGGCCGCCATCGTTCGTGTCGGTATGCAGGCTATGGGGCCCGATCACCGGTTTATACATTGCTTCCCTGCCGATTTGGGCGTTCGTATCCCCGATGACGATCTTGATTTCCCGTGGTGAGCAGCTGTTGTACGTTGCTTGCAACTGCGCGTAGAACCCTTCCTTCTCGTCGTCGGATCTAGCTTCGTGTTTACAATGCACGTTTATGATGGTGTAGTTGAAGAAACGGCCTTTGATTCTCAATACGCACTTCCTCTCATTGATCGCTTTCCAGTCCATTACGCGATCCTGCATTTTGCCCAACACTACGAAGCCCGTTCCCAGCTCGTTGGTCGCTCCTCCACTCTGGAAAAATTAGGATTTGCCGCCAAGGATCCTCCACACCTTCTCGCCTTTGCGACAGATCTCCTGTAGTGCCACGATGCCAAACTTTTGGGGTTCTAACTGAACGAGCAGCACGCTGTCGCCACCAACGAAATTTAGCGATCTGCAGTTCGAGGTACCAAGTATCCATTCCATGTCCTTATTTCGTCGCCTTTCTCCATGCCGAATATTCCGAGAAGATATTTCTTGACTCTTCTTAGTTTTTTTGGGTTTAGATAGGTAGCCGTACTAGGGCTTACGTTACCGAGTCTCGGGATGGGGCTGCCATCTTACAGTGCCGAGACAACACTGTACCTCCTCCCCTGTTGGTATACGACCTTAGTTTTCACCGGGGTTGGTTACTCGATCTCCGCTAAGGTTGTTCGTATACCGGCTGGTACCACGTGGAGGTAGTGATAGGAGTTGCTAGCTAAGAGGCTAGAGACCACTATGGCGTCTGTTTTACGCATCATCCAACCATTTATCAAGCAAGCGTTTTGTACATCGTCAGCTTTGTGCGGCGGCGTATGCTCCTTGATCGAAGCATCTTGTGGCTCAACTTCCAGCTGGAGTACCTCGTTGAATCTCCATACTTGTATTATTGTTGGCGGTGGCCAGAGATCCCAGATATATGAACACATGAACCAGTTCCAGTTCATTACCGTCAATAATCACTGTTCGTGAGGGGCAAAAGTTATTTTCTCTGGAAGCTAACGCATTGATTTGTAACCCAATCCCCCTAGCCTCCGTATTTAGCCTGGCATAGATTGCCTCCGCCGTCCCAAGGTTTGTAGTAGTGGTCTCAAGGTCGCCTGCGAAGGGTACGAGTTGGCTACCCTTGCTGAAGATCGTTCCACACGTTTCTACGCTCGCTCGAAAAGACTCGAGAGTGCCCCCGAAACGTACACGTAGCACATCATTCGCTCCAGGGTAGCTTTGATCAGCCACGTCAGTTTGTCCGGCAAATCGTTCTCGTGCATTATTTGCCATAGCTATTCGCGTTCAACTGTATCGTATGTATGCTGTTCTGAAATCCACGAAAGCATGATGCCTTAGCACGCTGTAGTCCCGACATTTCTGGAGGCTTCCATACAAATGAAACACAAATTTCTGTTTAGCTGGTGAACTAACAAAGTCAGCATGTGGGAGTTTTTGGAGACAGGATTTTTTTCTATGGAGGTTCGAGAACCCACCCTCCTCTGGAATATAATCGAAGTCACACATTAGCAAACAAAGATATTTTAACAAAACTCATTCCGAAAAACAACCATAAACGTGCCAGTTCCATTAAATTTTCGTTTATTTAGTTGCAAGTTGCAAATCGGTACATATTGGATCCTCGTGGTGTTCCTCACTTATTAATTAACACGATGACATCCATAAACAATGCACGTGTAGAGTCTTTTCTGGCAGGAATGAGGTAAAGTGGAAGGGCAACTTACTTTCAGTGATGTTAAAAACTCGAAATCTCAAAACTCATCAAAAATCAAAATCAACTGTGAATCATGTCAACTTGATCCTAAGCAGAAAAAACTCACGCGTGAGTTTTTCTTTTTTCATAGCAAGAAGCACAAAATTCACACATTTTTCTATACACCTATACATACAAGTTCGTTGTTGAACAGCATAGGCATTCTCTCGTGCGATACGTAACTGTGACTGAGCGTAAGAGAACAAATTTCTAAATAAATCGTAAAGTTAAACTAAAACACACATTTAAACTTTAAACTTTTTACTTTCTAGTAAAGAAAATGTCGATTCTCGCGAAGGCAAAATGTAAATTCTGCCAATTTGTTTGCCATCTTGATTCATGAATGTGTGCTAGCTTTTTCCGCAGCTGATGTTTTCCCTGGCGGTTAATTCTCTTTCGCTCTCTGGTTCGTTGTATGAAATGCCAGCTGTGGAAGAAGTAAGCAAAATGCTCACAACTGAATTTGGTTCACATCGCATAGCAACAGAGACATCGCACATAATAGCGAGAGAAATTCATATGTGAGCTCGGCGCTTCTGATCAATGTTGAAATTTCATGGTGCTTGAAATCTCATTGAGTTTTTTGCTGCTATGAATTGTCCAACACTGCTTACTTTCGATATATTTTTTTTAGAAATGTTAAAAGCTTACCTCCACAGAAAACCAGTGATGAGATTATTAATTATCTTTGTTATTGCAGAGCTAGTAAAGGTCAATCATTAAACACAATTTTCTTCTCACTGCTTCTAGCTAGCAAAAACTTTAAAACTTGAAAAATCAATTCTTCTACTATAAACAACTGCTATTTAACAAACTACCCGACTAACTACTAACAGCTTATCAAAAGTTCACATTAATAGTAGCCGACAACCAACGAAGGACCGGGTATCCCTTTCACTTTGAAACCCGTAATCACTGCCAGAAAAAGTTGTTCCAATAGTGCTACAACTCCCTTCCGGTTTACTGCCATATTCCTACAAATTTAGACAGTTTTGCACCATACACACCATGATATGTAATTTCATCTAGCAGAAACCAACAAAGATGGGTTCAGTGACATAACTGTACATGAAAACCGACGTGCCCTACCTACACGCCCGAAACTTCTGATTCGAAGCTGCTGATGGTGCTCCATCTCGATTCGCTTATCTACATTAGTTAAAGTTTTCGGGCAAAATCACAATTTCGGGGCGGCGGAAGCGAAAACTTTTGCATCCTCTGGACCACTAAAGCCTGCTCCTCCTGATCCTCCTCCTGCGTCTGCTTCTCCACCACCAGCCCAGTATCAGCAGCGCACTTTTCTCGCCGTTAAGGGTCGCAAGGGGTACATAACACTTAGGATGACAGGAACGGCGCCAACGCTGCTTGAGAGTGCAAGAAAAATATTTGTGGAGTTTTCTAACGGCATTTCCTGAATTACGGCGGCCAGGAACATATCTTCTGCTGGCATCTCGTGTAAAATCGTACAAATTCCACCCTCTGCACAAGTTCATATAACAGGCCAAGAAGTGACGTTACATGTGAGTGTGTGTGTGTGTAAGTGTGATGTATATGTGCACCGCACAAACAGTGCGGCAGTAATATCCTTTATTTCTGATGTTATCCTTCCTCGCTACGGCGGATGTTCTCGCTTCCAGAAGATAGGTATCTGTGCGAATGTTTCTCCTGTGGCTTTGATGCGCCGCCACACCCGATGAAGTCAGGCAAAAGATACAACAACCAAGTCGCAAGGTATGAGCACCGGCTGTATGTCATAAATTTGCATTTCAGTCAGTCAGGTAAAGTATGTTACGCTGATGATTATGATGATGAAGATGATACTGATGATGCTTGAACTTGGAGCGAACTTCGAGCCGTCAAACGACGATCGGCAGGGGGAACATCAAACTGGCAGGCGCGGTGGCGAAGGCCGGTGTAGAATGCCGATGTTGGGTAAGATAAAACATGAAAGCGGTTCCACGTGCAATCGAGGAATCAACCGAGTGAACATTTCAACACACGGATGCCGGCAATTGTTTGTGTGCTGTTCAGAATATTTAAAAAAGAGAGAGTGAGCTTGTTGGCCTTGTGTCCGTTTAATTTCGCTCCAGTTTTCCCACAAGAAAATATGCAATTGTTTTAGAAACAATGCAACATGTAAAACGGTTTACAACAATTTCATTCATTCAAGGTTTCATCATTTATATTCCGAAGCTACTCAGGAGTATTATTTTAGAAAAAAGTAGTAATTAATTGATTTCCTATTAGATTTATATTGGGAAGTTTACATAGACAGTTTTAACTTTACTTTAACTTTACTTGTATAAGAACGAAGCATATTTATTTTCATCCCAAATAGCTAATCAGACGACAATTCTTAGAAAACAATCTACTAATATCACAAACAATTGGTTCGATAACAGCAGATATCGACCGTCTGCAACAGTGTCGTACACACTCGCACAAACATCGTCACCGCTCACTGCTATGGTGCCGGTGCACCTTGTGTGATTAGATAAGATAAACCACTGTCACACAATTCAAAAAGCCCACACGTTACAGCTCGACCAGTTTGAGTTTCCCCCCGGGTGGAAGAGCAACGCGTGTTGGTTATTGCAAACCAACGAACGTCACTATCGTCATTTCCGGTAGGCCAGTAACTTTGCAATCACAGCTGAAATTAGTTCTCCAACAAACCGCACCGGCTGGTCCTCCTAGTACGTCTGCAAGTGCAAATCGAAGGTGGTCATTAGCAGCTGCAACTCCCGGAAGGTGTGTTCCGTCTGTTCAGTTCATACATCAAATCTCAGCACTCACATACACGCACGTTCCCCGCAGCTCTAGCTCATACCTAAAGGAAACCGAGTAAACCTCACAAGATTCCGATGAGTAATATTTGTTTGTATTTGGACAAAGTACACATGTATGTGGCTGTGAAGTGATTTGCGTCTAAGCGTCGGTGCCAATATTAGTCTCCACAAGTAAGTAAATGCTTGCTGACCATTCGGAAATAGTTTCCTGGAGGAGGGTGGTCACTGCATCGGATTCCGAGCTCAACATTCCGCCAGGAAGTTGATGACAAGCTGTTGAATTGATGGACTGCTGCTGAATCGTACGAGGGGATTGACTTTCATGAGGTCATTCGAGCCATGAACCACACTCAGTCAGTCTCTAAGCTGGCAGCTTAAAGCAAACATATCCTTACGAAACGATTGAGTGAGTATTCTCGCTTCAATCCGATCTCATTGCATCAGCGTCAGTACCAGTGCCGCAGTAGCCATCCAGTCAGTACACGTAAGTGATGCTGCTAAACTTCCCCTAAGACTTGGTGGAATTGCATGTTTCATAATTGCAACTAATCTCACTGAAATTTGCTTATGAGCAATAGATAGAATTATCACGGTCAATTAGGCCGAAAATACAGATTGCAAGTAATTGACAGACTTCGATTACATACACATATACAAAGATAAGACGCGTTGTGCCCATATGATTACAGTTGATGTCGTAAATTAGACGATTACGTATCTTAAGGTTGATTTGTTTCACTTCACGTTCTCTTACGGGGGGTACGAAAATAGTTTCTATAGAAAGATATTTAAACAGAAATATGTTAGGCCAAATTTGCGCTATTTTATGCTCATCAACTCTAAAAGTATTGGAGTTCTAGCAGATAGTAAAGGCCAAACGCTGTTCGTACAAACTATTCAAATATTTTAGCAGTTATACCATGAATCTCAAACTGCAAATGATTTTATAAGGCACTAGGTGGATTATTCCTACATTCCTATTCTTAGGCTGTGAAACATTTCGCGAAATTTTCACTTTTTGGTTAAAATTTGACAGTTCGTTGGTTATTTCTCCTCGAGTGGTTAAAATCATTTCAGAATACGAACCATTTCGTATGTGATAGATTGATAGTTGTTTTACTCAATGAGAGCATATATAAGGTGAGGATGAAGATATGTTTCTATAACAGCGAATTTATTTATTCAGTCCAGGTTGGAATTGGATGAATTTTTGGTGTTCATTTACTCCTATTTGATAGATAAAATCTCATTTAATTTCGGGTGAAAAAAAAATTCAAGGAAAAATCAGTGAAACACAACGAAGCTCCTTCCTCTCCTGTGGTATATATCATTGGCTCTTAGAAGCGAACCATCGAACTGTGAAAGATGTCCATGCTCCCGAGCAGGGTTAGTTTCGAAAAACCATCGAACTGTCAAATTTTAACCAAAAAGTTAAAAATTTCGCGAAATGGTTCACAGCCTTACAGTTATATGTTTATATATTTTACTAGCTGACCCGACAAACTTCGTATTGCCACAAATTAAACTGTGTTGTACATAAATCGTGAATCTCGGATGACCTGTCACAATCTTGAGTTTTGCACAGGGGCGGACTGGGAGCCAAAGGGCCCACCGGGCCTTTGAGACCAGGGGCCCCGTGCAACTTGACTCGACTCAGGCACTGTCGAGTGTCGAGTATCGGGAGAACGGGCAGCATAGCGGCTCGATGCTCGAAACAAAACAAACTCAGTCGTTATTAGGACCGAGTTACCAGCTTTTAGCGTGTGCGTCATATTAATGGTTCACGGTACTTCAGTTTGGACACATTTTTCTTTAACCCAATCTTCGCTACTTTGAGTTTTAGTTTTTTCAGCCACCACCACAGATGATGTTCTATCGGCAATATCTTTTTCATTAACAAAGCAGACGAACTAACTAGATTTGCTGAAGATTGTGCCTGTGTGTTGCTCCTTTCATAACATCCTGTAACGGCATGTTGAACAGCCCACATGAGGGACCATCACGTTGATAAAGTCCACTGCGAGGTTAGAATGGCCATGATTTTACGGTCGATGGTATCATACGCAACTTTGAAATCAATGAAATAATTGTGCGTAGAATTCTGTATTCATGAACTTTTTGGAGGATCTGCCGCAGCGTGAATATTTGATTCTTTACTGACCGTGCTTCAGCGAACCCGGAAGAGAACTTTCCACATTCTGATAAGTGCCACTGTACATCTTTGCCAGCAATACAACGTTTTCCTCATCTATCACCCATTTATATTTTTGCAGATTTTAAGTTATAGGGTTAATGACATGCAAAATTGCAAGTATCAAATAAGCTGATTTTATAAATGATAGGATGTCAACAGTTCAATATATATGAGTAGCTTACTTCGTCTTCACATCAGAACAAAACAGTTCATAATGCAGGCGATTTCCGTGCCGAGTTATAGCTATCCCTGGGATTAAACTCTTGGATTCTCCTATAAGAATTCTGCTTCTATAAGCAAGGTATTCTTTGTGAATCCTCTGCAGAATTTCTTCACACGATTCCAATGTAAGGAATGCTCGAGACTTTGCGCGAATCTTTTTGGTTTGTCCTGGTAGAGCTGCGGAAGAAAGAACCCACCGTCTAAAAATGTCAGTACGAAGAGCACGTGCTCGCCAGTCCAGAGGAGAGGTTCGCCAGCAACGACACACGGAGTTTCTACAAAACGGTCAGGTGCAAGGATTTTGCCATGCCTGTGATGTGCAATGATAGTGCTGGCAATCTGCTTACTGACAAAACTACGGTAGCAACCAGATGGAAGAGTATTTCCACACGCTGTTGAATAGAGAAGTAAACACGAAGATCAGCAGGTACAGGATAAAAATTTTGAGCGACGGCCAAAATGTGGAGCCATCAACACAGGAAAAGGTCAAAAGAGCAATCAGTGAGCTGAAAAACGGTAAGGTTGCTGTAAAGGATGGTATCCTGGCTGAACTTCTAAAAGCGAGGAGCGAGCAGCTGTACGAAACAATTCGCCACCTCATTGTCAGGAACAGAATATGGGAGGAAAATAAATATCGAAGGAGTGGTTGATTGGCCTCATTTCCCATAATTATAAAAACGGACATCGATTTGAGAGTAAAAACTATCGAGACATTACGTTGCTCAATTTTGCCTATAAGGTGCTCTGCCTATCGTGTGTGGCCGTTAGCTGAGTTCTTCGTCGGCGATTATCAAACTGGTTTTCATGAGGGTCGCTTCACGATGGATCAGATATTTACCCTACGTCTAGTAACTGACGAGTTCCGGGAGTACAACTTGCAAATTCATCATATTTTTATGGATTTCAAGGCGGCATATGATTCAGTAAAACGAAATGAGCTGTGACAGTTAACGCTAGGACATGGTTTTCCCACAGAACTAGTTACGTTGATTCGTGTGACGCTGGATGAGTGAAAATTATGAGTCAGAATAGCAGATGAGACCTCACGTGCTTCTTGATTTTGTGGATGACGTCGATATCACCGAAATCAAAAGTAGAGTAGCGAAAGAAGCCTTTAGGTCATTTATTGAGAAATTGGGACTTACCATTAACACCGCCAAAACGAAGTACATGGCGCGGAAATCCAAATGGTGTTGGTGTCGAAGAGGAACTGAATATATTTTGGTATGCTCGTGATATGGGACAACGATGTAAGTCGCAAAATAAAACGACTAATTGCAGCTGCGAATTGGCCTTTACGCAGGCATTACATTTTGTAGCTGAAGTCCCGTAGCATGCAAATTCGCATAAACTGACGCTCTAGAGAACACTAATCCTCTCGGTGGCCCTTTACGGACATGAATCATGGACGCTAAAAGAAGCTGATCGACGAATGCTTGGGGTTTTAGCGTAAAATTTGGCAAAATCCAAAATGGCGCGTAGCGCAGACGCATGAACCACGAGCTGTATTAAGAATGTAAATATGCTATTATAATGAAGATAGTACAGTGTGACAGTCTGCGCTGGGCTGGTCACGTGTCTAGAATACCCGACGAAAGAGTAACCAAAATTGTTTTAAGCATAGAATGAAGAAGGGGCCGTAGACTTCGGAGTAGACTTCGTACTGATAGATGTGCCCTATCGAGGATGATGCACGTTCAGCTGGTGTTCGAGGGGTTTGAAGAAAGGTACTGGAGGACCATAATTCATTCGGCGCCGGATCATTAACGGACCGTCGCCACTGAAGTAAACTAAGTATGAAGCTTAAGCCGACAGTTCGATATTTATAAGTAATCAAATAACTGCGGATGAAATACTAATTCTATTTTTAAATATTTAGAATTGAATCTGGTAATATTTTCGGAGCTTGGACCCCAACAGCTCAACTTAAATGATTTCATGAATCACGGGGCCCCAGCAATTGAACATTCGTGAGTCGTAGAAAAAGTTCAATTGAAAGAGAAATTTTGGTTTAAAGTTCGGGGCCCCAATAGTCCCATTTGAAGCTGAATTTTAAATCATCCAATCGGTTGATTTTATAAATCATAGGGCCCCAGCGATCGAACATTCGTGAGCCATAGAAAAAGTTTGATTAAAAGATAATTTATGGTTTAAAGTTCGGGGCCCCAATAGTCCCATTTGAAGCTGAATTTTCAATCATCAAATCGGTTGTTTTCATGAATCATGGGGCCCCAGCAATTGAACATTCGTGAGTCGTAGAAACAGTTTAACTGAAATAAAAATTTTGGAAAATCACATTTTGTGTAACTACGAAATTTTTACTGGGGCCCACCGGGCATTTGGCCGGTTGCCCGGTGGGCCAGTCCGCCCCTGGTTTTGCAAGTTTCTGGGGAGTTCATGGGTGGTTTAATATACAAATTTTGCTCACAGTAAAGTAGAAAACAACTCCCCCCATTGCTTAACCTGATAAAATAAAGCAGATAGCATTTAAATATTCGCCATCAGTACAAAACATTTCGCCAATTCGCGAAACACCAATTCTCGGTTGACCATAACGCGGAATATAGAGTTTCGCAGAATACCATTTCGCGAAAAACCTTACGCGGGATGTACCATTTCACGGAAAATCTTTTCGTAGAAAGTACCATTTCGCAGGGGTGACCCAACTGAAGGAAAGTAATAGAGGTCAGTAGTTCTAGGAAAATAAATAAACCTAGATAGAGGTGATCTCTACGGGGGGCTGCCCCCCGCAGTGGTCGGCGCTTCCGACGGCAGGTCGCCGGCAACACTCGCGGCCTGTGGCCGTCTCGCGCCGAATTATCTAATGTTACTGTTGATAGTTTTTGGTGGTCTTGTTATTGATTAATGTTTTATGAAAGAGTCTAAAATTTTTCGAGTTTGATTAGTTTTTGAGTTACGCAAAAACTTCTGTTTTATTTTCATGAGAGTCCTTATCTCCCTACCACAGGGATAAGGGGTTAACGCACGTACCATGCCAGCCCCCTGTTATACACGATTACAGATATGTTACACTACAGATGACTACATGATCTCATTTGATAACGCCAGTGAGTGAGTGAGCGTAGGGTTTAGGTGAAACAGATTAGAATTAATATACTATTGCTGGCAGACATTGCTAAAAGCTTAAATTTATATTTCTATAGCTCTAACACATCGAGCAGTTAAATCGTTATTAAGGAGATAGTTATTAATTACGGATTAATTACAAGCGGTAACTATTCATTTCTCTAGTGATGCATTAATATATCTATTTATATATTCAACAATTAGCAGGGCATAGTTTCCTTAAGTCACTCGCGGAGTGAGGTTATATTCGCAGAGACAGAAGAAACTTATTGTGAGTAAAATTAATTATTTTATTGATGTAAAATGCAAATAAAACTATTTCAGTTCGAGTCTCGCAAAAATCGGACTACGGAAAACTTTCTACACTCGAAAATAACTGAAGATGAGCGGTTCCGGAGCTAATAATGGAACTCTTTACACCGGAATCGACTCGGTTTTATGCGCATCGTTGAACTGCAAAGGATGCAACCGCTCTGACGATGAGGAACCTATGATATCGTGTGAAAAGTGCAACATTCGGTGGCACAGTAGCTGCGCGGGAATATTACCGGAGCTCGCTCGCGATCGGTCCTGGCGATGTAACAGCTGCCCTATCGGCCCGACCTTTTGCGAATCTATTTCGTCGGTAAAAACCACAATGAGCGCACAATTGCGTCTGAAACAGTTGGAGGAACGAAAAGCTCTAGAGGACAAACTACTCGAGGAAAGAGCGCGCAAAGACCGGGAATTTTTGGCGGAAAAACAGCAGCTTGAAGCGGAGGCAGAGGCGGAAAAGGAGGGTTGCAGTATAAGAAGCTTCAAAAGTCGCAGAAGTGATATACAAAGTTGGTTGAATAAGCAGCATCCGTTTCCAACAAATCCTGAATCAGTGGTTACCTGCACTTCTACTCCCGTTGCCAGTTCTCTCCCAGAAACTAGTAATAGTGCTTCCAAAGTGCAGTCGGTTTACAGCTCTACTTCCCCTACCCGACCAATCTACTCATTCGCTGCAAATCCAGTGCCGTCATTGGTGACGAAAGCAGTCGTTAGTCAGCATCTCTCCACACAGATGGAACAGGCTCAGAATAGCCAGCATTCTTCTGGAAAGACAGCACAGGCTCAAACCAGCCAGCATTCTTCTAGACAAATAGCACAGACTCAAACCAGTCAGAACCCACAGCTGCCGATTTCTTTAGTTCATGGTCAGCTAGGGCCGCAACCTTCGCAAAATATACCTCTAGATTTATCAAAGCCAATGCAAATCCCATCAAAACCAATGGGCACAATGCATCCATCGCTTTATGCAAATCTAGGACTATCAGATGGTTGTCCACCCGTCATGCCACCGGTAACTACAATCGCCGCTGCTGCTGTCAGTGAGTCCACGCGTCTAGAATTGCTTACAACAACAGCTAGTTGTCTGAAGAATTCTATTCAGCATCCGTCCGTGCAGACTCAGCCACTAACCGAAAGTTTCTCATGGGGAGATATATCAAGGGATTTACACTCTTCAACACAATTGATGCTTGCAAGGCGCAATCCTCCGTCTGGTCCACTGTCTAGAGAGAATGTCATTGAGCAGCCAGGACTAATGAACGAAGCGCGTGCTGTTGCATTACAATCGGGTAGGCATATTGTTCCGCCATCTAGTTTGACGTGTGGCATTCACGCCACCATGCAATCGCATGCATTGCCATTGAAGGGAGCTTTGCAACCAGCCAGGTCCATTGATAAACAAATGTTAGTGCAGTCGAGCCCAGTGACTGCTACCAACGTTAACGTCACAAACACAATGCAACCTGGTTTATTATCCAGTACATCGCATCAAAATTTATTCACCACACACGTGGTAATGCAACAACCTGCAGTTACTAGTGGTATGCACGGTGGATTGCAATCGTTCACTAGACACTATCCAGATCCATCTGATGCTCAAGTTACTTCGCAGTCATCGCTTATAGGTCATATTTCTCAACCTAGCGCCTCCGGAGTTACACATTTTCCAACAATACAGCAGCAGCCGTCAACAGTTCCGCCAAATGTATCGTACTATTATCCATGGGGTCAGCAACCAACGATAATGAATCCACTAGGGGCATCTAATAGTGTATGGCCGGTAGAGGGAATCATTACACCGCAACAACTCGCAGCTCGTCATGTGGTATCAAGGGACTTACCAAAATTTTCTGGAGATCCTTTAGAATGGCCCATGTTCCTTAGTTCTTTTGAATCGACAACTGTAATGTGCGGGATGCAGCCAGATGAAAATTTAGCCAGGTTACAAAAATGTCTGGTAGGGAGTGCTAGGGAAAAGGTACAAAGCCTTCTCACGTTACCATCTGCGATACCAGAAATCATAAATACACTTCGTGACGAGTGTGGCCGTCCCGAACAACTGGTACATTGCTTACTAGCAAAAGTTCGAAATACACCACTTCCGGACGTTCGAAAGCTGGAAACACTAGTGGCATTCGGAAGAGAGGTGAAAAATCTCGTAACCTATATAGAGGCATCTAATCTTCATGCACACCTGTCGAATCCATTGCTTTTGGCTGAATTGATAAATAGGCTTCCTACAAATCTACGGTTAGATTGGGGACTATATAGTCAGCGAATTCCTGAAATTACACTCAAAGCATTTAGCGATTTCGCCATGATTATTAAGACGGCAGCATGCCAAGTAAATATTCCGACAGATTATAATCTACCCGAGCATAGCTCTCGACACGCCCCAAGAAAGGAGAAAGGCGGTTTCGTCAACGCTCATTTCGTGGAAGACCGATGTAAAACATCGCAAAGCCCGGAGCGGACCAACGGCATTTTGAATGACGATCCAAACACAGTACTTCATACAAAGCAGAACTCGGATCCAAAGCCATGCCACGTGTGCCAACGCAAGGATCACAAGATTCGGGATTGCAAAAATTTTCTAGATTTAAGCATATACGAACGCGTCAAATATGTAAAAGAACATAATTTGTGCGGGCGGTGCCTGACCGGTCACGGAAAATGGCCATGCAGAACAAAACAACCTTGTGGAGTAGACGAGTGCAAAGAAATGCATCATAGGTTGCTTCACCTGAAACCCGAAAACCCGAGAGGCGCAATAATATCTACACACAGCCAGCAACAAACTTCATCTCTGTTCAAGATTGTTCCAGTAACGCTGCGAAACAAGGATAAGTCAGTCGACACCTTTGCATTCTTTGACGATGGGTCAGACTTAACGTTGTTGGACAATGGACTCGCTGACGAGCTTGGCCTCGTTGGTATCGAAAGCCCACTTTGTCTTCAGTGGACGAGTAATATAACTCGAAATGAACCATGTTCTAAGCGAGTGCAACTTATGATTGGCGGATCAGATGGAAAAGCAGACTATTGCCTTAAGAATGTTAGAACGGTTGAAAACTTAAGTCTGCCTAAACAAAATCTTAATTACGAGAACCTTGCAAATCAATTCCCGTTTCTTCGTGGTCTACCTGTAAAGAGCTACTCAGAAGCAATACCAGGTATCTTGATAGGGGTGGATAATGCGTGGTTGAAGCTGCCATTAAAGAAACGCGACCGAAGGGAGACTGAACCAGTAGCCATTAAAACACGCCTGGGATGGACAATTTTCGGAGGCCAGCGTAAATCAATAGGACCAGAGCGATGCACGGTCCACATATGTAATTACTCTCGCGATCATGGGCCTAGGCATCTTATAAAAGATGAACCAACTATCGAGTACCAGAAACCGGGATACGTTCATAAAGTAACTGTTAGTGAACTGCGAAAGTCGCAGCTACCGAGATCTTCGAAACGTTGTATTCTATCTTTACCAACTTGCGCCAAGAGACGTAAGTGGGTTTCTGAAATCCTGAATAATGAAGACGACCTCGACGTAGTGGCGGACGAATCTGCGCAAAAGAAGTGGCTACGGGGAAATGTGATCAAGGCATATAAGGATTCAGATAACCAAGTGCGCGAAGTGGACATACAGACGAGGAGTTCTGCAACGACTGGTGACATACGTGGCTGTCCTTGACGTGCTAGAGTTGAGTAAAACCAATTAAGGAAAGGTTTACGGGTCGGGGTGTTAACGCACGTACCATGCCAGCCCCCTGTTATACACGATTACAGATATGTTACACTACAGATGACTACATGATCTCATTTGATAACGCCAGTGAGTGAGTGAGCGTAGGGTTTAGGTGAAACAGATTAGAATTAATATACTATTGCTGGCAGACATTGCTAAAAGCTTAAATTTATATTTCTATAGCTCTAACACATCGAGCAGTTAAATCGTTATTAAGGAGATAGTTATTAATTACGGATTAATTACAAGCGGTAACTATTCATTTCTCTAGTGATGCATTAATATATCTATTTATATATTCAACAATTAGCAGGGCATAGTTTCCTTAAGTCACTCGCGGAGTGAGGTTATATTCGCAGAGACAGAAGAAACTTATTGTGAGTAAAATTAATTATTTTATTGATGTAAAATGCAAATAAAACTATTTCAGTTCGAGTCTCGCAAAAATCGGACTACGGAAAACTTTCTACAATCATTAAAAAAAATTCCTGCCTCCAAAACCCCCCACATGCCAAATTTTGTTCCATTTGCTTGATTAGTTCTCGAGTTATGAGGAAATTTGTATTTCATTTGTATGGGAGCCCTCCTAAAAAAGTAAGGGGTCCTAATTTATCATAGAAAAAATTCATGCCTCCAAAAATACCCACATGCCAAATATGGTTCCATTTATTTAATTAGTTCTCAAGTAATGCCGAAATTTGTATTTCATTTGTATAGGAGCCCCCCCCCCCCCTCCTGAAGCGGGGAGCTTTCAATTCACCATAGAAAACATTCTTGTCTCCAAAAACACCCACATGTCAAATTTGGTTCCATTTGCTTGATTAGTTCTCGAGTTATAAGGAAATTTGTATTTCATGTGTATGGAAGCCCCCCTCTTAAAAGGGAGAGGGGTCATTATTCTCCTTCTAAAGAGGGGAGGGGTCTTAATTCACCATAGAAAAAAAATGCATACAAAAACACCCACATGCTAAATTTGGTTCCATTTGCTTGATTTGTTCTCGAGTTATAAGGAAATTTGTGTTTCGTTTGTATGGGAGCCCCCCCTCCTAAAAAGGTAAGGGGTCTCAATTCATCATAAAAAAATTCTTGTCTCCAAAAACACCCACATGTACAATTTTGTTCCATTTGCTTAATTCTCGAGTTATGCAGAAATTTGTGTTTCATTTGTATCGGAGCCACCCCTCTTAGTGGGAGGAGGGGTCTTTAACCATCATAAGAACCTTCCCTGGCCCTAAAAACCCCTATATGCAAATTTTCACGCAAATCGGTTCAGTAGTTTTCGATTCTAAAAGGAACATTCGGGCAGATAGATAGAAATCCATTTTTATAGGCATAGATTTGTATGGGAGCCCCCCCTCTTAGTGGGGGAGGGATCTCTAACCATCATAAGAACCTTCCCTGGCACCAAAAACCCCTACATCCAAATTTTCACTCCGATCGGTTGAATAGTTTTCGATTCTATAAGGAACATAGAGCAGACAGAAATCCATTTTTGTAGGCATAGATTTGTATGGGAGCCCCCCCTCTTAGAGGGGAGAGGGGTGTTTTGCCATCGAGAGAACCTTCAGTAGCCCCAAAAACCCCTACATGCAAATGTTCACGCCGATCGGTTCAGTAGTTTTCAATTCTAAAAGGAACATAGGGACAGACAGACAGACAGAAATCCTTTTTATAGGTATAGATATATTTTCCAATATATGGGTCATCACAAGGGGTCGGTCACTCGGCACAGCCGTTTTTATGTTAGGCGACTTAAAACGAGCCGAACTGTGCCGATGCTGTACCGAAAGTGCCGAACTGCAAGACTTGTTAAATTCGTTATAATCGGATAGATCTGCCAACCGTGCGAGATGATTTTGACAACTGGCAGTGCTCCCATTTCATATGAAAAATTGAACCGGAGGTGTGTAAAGCCCTATAAATGTTATTTTTATAAGGCTTTAGAGGTGTGCCGCTTGATATCTCTGCAGTGCCGCAGCACTATGTGCTGAGTGTCCGACCACATGGGTCATCACGTCCGAGAAGTGACCGAGAAAAAGTTCAAACGTGTAATCGACCTTCACGGATTAGAACCAAATTTTGCCAGATTGTTCGTTTTCAGTCAGGAAGTAAAAACCCAAAATTTGGTACCGATCGGACATTCCCTCGATTAATGGAAGCACCTCCATTTTTAAGAAAAATACCCTTTTTGTCATACCTCGGAAAATATTAGGTTTAGAAAGCCACTATTTTCACATTTTCAAAGGAAATTACCCAAAGAATTCGAAAAGGATATTATTTTTGAGCACCAGTGCTGCCAAACATTTTGAACTCAATTTGAAAACTAAATTTACATTTTTCTCTCAATGAAGACAATTTGATCTAAAAAATTCCAACTTTATCGTGTTTCGCAGATTTTTTCACACAAGAATCACTCATCGCCCTGAGGTATTCTTTGCCGATGCCGTGATATAGCGTTTTAAAGCAAGCAATTCCCCATTTTTTATGTAAAACTAGGAGCAAAATAACTATTTCTTGAAGCAGTGATTTTCTACGCAATGTAAAAATACTTTGACATATCGGGAAAGCATTTAAACAGTATATAACA
This sequence comes from Sabethes cyaneus, assembly GCF_943734655.1. Classification (NCBI taxonomy): domain Eukaryota; kingdom Metazoa; phylum Arthropoda; class Insecta; order Diptera; family Culicidae; genus Sabethes; species Sabethes cyaneus. Next base: position 207,110,395 of record NC_071354.1, on the reverse strand, counting down.
TATATACATTAATGTACTTCCTAGGTCTGAGACCATTTGTATATGTCTCGCAAAACCTTCGCTGAACTTGTTCCAGACAAACAGAAATTCACAGCCTTCATCGTTCCTTGCAGAAAATGGTCGGGCTGTCCCTTTGTTTCAGTTCATCATCCAACGCCACTATCTTTGACGGACCATACCATTCGTTCCCATTCCCCACCCATATGCATAGTAGCAAGTAGCAAATTCCATCGATTCCATCCTATCATTTTACATCGAAAGCAATTCATTTCTCCCAGCTCTCAGGCAATCCGTCAATGATTCATTACTACATTTTCTTGAAAATTGAACTACTGCCCAACAAGTGTGCCATGTGCCATCAACGCAAATAGGTGGTACTCAAAAAGACCCAAGTCTGATGAACCATATTATCATGCATCAAAAACACTCTGCGTTGCTTTTTTGGAATTTCGGCTGGTAGGGTATGTTGCTGCTTCGTCGTAATTGCCTATTCTCGTCCTATCCTACATAAATTATTAAAAATATCAGCATTTTTATGACACACAATGCAAAACTAGTTATTCCCTAATATTTTAGTTTGTTGTCTATCATATGCGATCAATCAAAGTGAGCTGAGATCTATTTAAATGCTTTTTATCATTAAAGAAGTCCTACCAGCCAAATTTCCTACGTTTTCTCGTGCGACGAAAAAGAAAATGTCGACTAATCGTTTTAATTTCCGTCATTCATAAATGAAAATAACTTACGCAAGGCATTGTCGTTATTCTACAGCTAGGAAAACTTGCCTGACCTGCAGAAATTTTGCAGAATAATATTTGTCATGCCGTCCTACACAAATACATGCGCGCTAGCTTCGTAAACATTGTTGTGATTTTTAGCTCGGACGATGAAAAATTGATGGACGGATTTTAAAACGGTACGACGAATTTAAGAAATAAAGTCATTTGCGTAATTTCAATAATATGCTTTAATAATCGCTTTTCAGTGATTTCAAAGTTAACGGATCGGAAGTTAAGTATGTTTTAGTCAAATCAGCACAAGAACTTTTGGAGTATTCATTAAATCCATCCAACAAATGATGAAAATTAGAACGGATTTACTTACTACGACGAGAATTAGAAATAAACCCTATGTCTCGCAAAAGCTTCGCTGAATTTGTTGTTCCAGTCAAATAGAAATTTACAGCCTTCATCGTTCCTTGCAGAAAATGGTTGGCCCATTATTTTCAGTTTATCATCCAACGAAACCATCTTTGACGGACCATACCATTCGTTCAAATTTCCCACCCATATGCATAGTAGCAATCAATCGTTCCATCGATTACATCCTATGATATTCCATCGAAAGCAATTCATTTTTCCCAGCCTCTTGCAATCCGTTGATCCGTTCTTCTTTATAAGCAAACCATTGCTACAATAGATCAAAATAATGGTCGCAGTGATCAAACCTTCCGACAAAAAAATATAAGCAAACCACTCATCAAACCATTTTCTTGAAAATTGAAACGCTGCTCAACAAGTGTGCCATGTCCCATCGATGCAAATGGTGGTAAAGGTGATACTCAAAAGAACCCAAGTCTAGGGAATCATGCATCAAAAACACTTTGTGTTGCTTTTTTTTTTGGCATTTCGGCTGATATGTATACAGAGCTCAATTCAAATTGAACGGCTGTTGATGGTAGCACTCAGTATTCAGTAACAGATTCGCCCGGTTTGAGTTGGTCATAGTAGATAAAACGCTTCTGATCTCACCAAGCACAAAGCATTATCTCTCAATTGTAGCGATTTGGTAGTCCATCCGATGTTGATGGTTCCCTTGAACTTACCCAAGATTTTTGACGCTTGAGGCACTAGAAATAACTCCAACGAAAAAATGAATTGCTTTTGTACCTACCGAGCAGCATTCGTGCTGTCCTTCATTCTGCTCATGTGGAACCAATTTCCTGATCTACTTTACCTTTATCATACCCATAAACGTACAGAGATTGGAGTTAGCTTCTTAAGTCACATTCAATTGATCCGCGAGTTTATTGTTGCGTTTGAGTATCATCTTCGTCCAAAAGTACTTACAGTTCGCTGTACTCGAACGTTTTTGGAGGTTTTCCACTCACGTCGTCTCTCACGTCAAAATCACCGCTTTTAAATTTGTTGTACCACTCAAAGCACTGTGATTTTCCACGAGAATGTTCAACGTAATTTTCGACAGGCATCCGATGCGATTCTACAGCAGTCTTCATTCGCGGTAGCAGAAAATCAATGCCTGAAAATCAATCAACCTGACATGTGCAGAGACGAGGGAGGAAATCTAATCACAAACGAGCACAAGTGGAAGAAATTCTTCAATGAACCCGAATGGCGAATTTGTTGGTCGAAGACGGAACGGAAGTAAACCTATGTCCTAGCACCTAATTTCCAAGAATTCAAACGAGAAATCGGATTGCTGAAGATTAACAAAGCCACTGGCAAGGACCACCTACCGGCAGAACATTATAAATATGGCCGTCGAACGCTGACAACGGCTCTACACTAAGTTATTTCAAAAATTTGGGAGAAAGAAAGCCTACCGGAGGAATGGATAGAAGGAGTGGTTTGTCTCATCTACAAAAAGGGTGATCGGTTCGACTGCTGCAACTATTGCGGCATAACGCTGGTAAACACTGCCTACAAGGTACTCTCTTAGAACCTGTTACATCAGCTGTCACCGATAGCACAGGGTTTCATTGCAAATTACCAAGCGGACTTCACGAGGGCCCGCACAACTACGGACCAGATTTTTACAATCCGACAGTTCTTGTCGACAGATGAATGTCGAGATAAAACATGCCCATGCATCACATCTTTATTGATTTCAAAGCAGCATACGATACAGTCGATCGAGGCCAGCTTTGGCAGGTAATGCACGAACACGGTTTTGCGGATAACGGATAACTGACGAAAATGATCAGAACTATATTGGATCGAGTGATGTGTTTCATGCGCATCTCGGGACTCTCGAGTCCCTTCGAGACGCGGCAAGGGTTGAGACATGGTGACGACTTTTCTTACATGCTGTTCAACATCGCTCTTGAGGGGGTGATCCGACGAGCGGGCATCGAAACGAGAGGGATGATTTTCACCTAGGGTATCCAACTCCTAGGCTTTGCAGATGACTTTCATTTCATAACCAGGAACTTTGCGTCGGCGAAGGCAATCTACATCAGACTGAAAGTGGAGTCTAGGAGGATTGGACTACAAATAAATGCCTCGAAGACCAAGTACATAAAATGAAGAGGCTCAAAGGAAATAAACGCTTGCCTTCTAAGGACGGTAACCGTTGATGATGAGTTCGTGTATTTGAGATCGCTGGTAACCCTGGACAACACCAATAGTAACGAAATCCAGCGGCGCATTCAAGCGGGAAATCAGGCCTACTTTACCCTTCGTAAAACGCTACGCTCAAGAAGCATACGCCACCGTACGAAGCTGACAATGTACAAAGCCCTTATTAGACCAGTACCTCTTTATGGACTTGAAGCCGTGACACTGCTCATGGAGGACATACGCGCCCTTGCCGTGTTCGAGCGGAAGATACTGCGAACAATATTTGGTGGAGTACAAACTGAAAGCGGAGAGTGGCGGAGACGTTTGAATCACGAGCTACAAATAGTGCTTGGAGGGGTTCCCATCGTACATCTAGCGAAAGTCAGTAGGTTGTGGTCAACCGGACACGTCGTAAGGATGACGGACAAGTGTGATGAAAACAGTTTTCTTCAACAATCTTACCGAAAGTGATTTGCGACTTCTGATGCGACAGCTTCAAACAGCACGAGCCACCCCGGCTCTAGGTTGCTGACAACGACGATGACGACGACGATGACGACAACGATGACGACTACAATGACGACGACTACGACGAGAAAATCAATGCTGGCTGCAAATCATACTTTCTTAGTTATTTATTATTCATGTTGATCCGCTGGAGTAAATCTGGGCATACGAGCATCTAAAATATCAGCGAAGGTCTTTGCACAGAAGGCGTCGCGGCGTAGCTGAAGCGTGTCAAACTACCGAAAAATTCATCCTTTTAATACACGGATCCTTAGTATGTTTCATAGAGTGCTAATCATTGGATCTTTTAATATAAAACCACTCTATTTATACGTTTTCTTTTACCGTCATTTATAGATAGTAAGTTCTCTACTGATATAAATGATATCATTCAAATCAATAAATAATTTTATCTATCATTCCAGACCGTTGATTGCATCAAGTGCAAATAGCCTACTTACAATCGGTAGTATTACATCCCTTCTTGCGGCTCATTCAGTCAAAAAGAACATTGAGAAGACATTACCAGCCTACAACTGTGCATGGAACCACTGGATGTCCTGGAACAGAAAAGCCGAACAGTAACGAAAGAGACCAACTAAATCCCACGGGAATCGATATCGTGATTGGTTCCTGTTACAAAGTAAGACACACACACACACGGCCACAGCGTATAGGAAGAACGGAATCCTTCCACAGCACAACCGCACCGCCATGCTGCCGAGTGACATTTTAAACATCGTCGTGGTCGGAGATGGTACCGTGGGGAAAACTTGCCTCCTGCATGCCTACACGGATGAATCGTTCACGATCGAGTACATTCCGACGATGTAAGTGGTTTGCGATTCTTGTGCCGTCTCTTTCTCTGTTGCCTGCTAGAAGGAACTGAATCTTGCTAGACGTGTCGAAATTTGATTGCTATCAATTAGGTTATTTATTTGAAATCAAGAACCAGGTGAATAGTGATTGGACAGAAGGTGACATGTGGGTAAAGCGTGCACTATTAGTGAATGTTTGACGGTAGATTGCACCAAAATTCGGTTTTCCCAATTCGTAGTGCTTCTGACGAAATGTTCGAAACGTCATCACTGATAACCGTGATAACGTATATTTCTTTCATTCCAGATACGATAAAGGATCGATAGACTTGATACTAAATGGAATCAAATATACTATACAGCTGCACGATACCGCAGGTCAGGAAGACTACGAACGAATTCGGCAACAATTTTACAAACGAGTGAGTATTTACTTTATCGTTTTCATACGAGATATAAGTTTATCCCTGTTGTGATATTCTACTCATGCTACATACTCTACACAAACAGTTATACAAAGAAAATAAAAGAGATTGCTAAAAAAAACTTTACCCTTTTGTCAACAGGCCAACTGCTTCCTACTGTGCTACGCTATCAACAGTCGGACATCCTTCGAAAACATCACCGCCAAGTGGTTACCAGAACTAACCGCAAATCAACGGGTTCCCATCGTTCTAGCTGGTATGCTGCAACATAAAAAAAAACTGAATCTGAGCTTCTGTAATACTAATTTTCGATAATATTTTCCTCTCTCATCGCTCACTGAACAATAATAATCAGCCACCAAATTAGACCTCCGAAGAAACATTAGCAGCGAGATATCGACCCGGGAAGGAGAACAACTGTCCCGTAAAATGAATGCCAACTCATTCGTGGAATGTTCGGCCAAAGAAAATATAAATATAAAACTAGCTATCGAGGAAGCCGTACGGGCCTGTCTTCTGGGAGTTCCCCAGCCACCGGAGGAGGAGAGCTGCTGGACCAGATGTTGGCCACTATAGACTTTAAAGCGGTGGGAAATCTTTCCTTATCTATTCAATCGTTATTCGTTACAATTACATTGTATTTTATCAAAGTTTACCTTTTATTTAACAAACAACTTCTTACCAGGTTTTTATTTCTATCTAACTTAGGATTAATATAAGAACACACATGTTGAAGTAGAAAAGTGAGTTAAGTCTTTCTATCTAATATAATCGTTCGAACGGAAAATCCGGTTAATTTGCCGACAAATTTCAACTGAGCTCAACCCCCTTCACTAGCATTGAAACTTATTTTCTTATAAACAACCTAAGCAAAGCGAATTAAAACTCATGAAACATTCAACACTTTACCTAAATCCGAAAAGTATTCAACTCGGGGAAAAACATTGCATTGGCAAAACTCTGGGAGCTCAAGTCATAAATCGCTCGCTTGCATCTATTATAACGGTATTATAGCGGGCATACTTACGAGTGCCTTCGTCCGAAAGTAAAGGAAACGCAAAAGCTTCTTCGTGAAACCTTTCCGGCAGATTGTCATAAAAGCGGATGTCGCCTTCTCCAGAAAGAAAATATGAATTAAGTAAAGAGTATAATTTACATACGCTGCTGTGAAAAGAAAAAGGATGTGCGGCGGCGAAGTTGACGGCGGGCGGAGCCTTGCTAACGTTCCGCTGCGGCCAGGCCGCATTATTTTCCTCTTGTTCTTTGCGATAAATCGCGCAAACAAAGAGCAAAGCGAAATGAAATGAAAATAATTTGAATGGGAAATGAGGCGTCCCTTGTTTGTTTCATGCTGTACTGAGCACGCAAAGGATCTGCAATTCGATTCATTTTGATATCTTTTTGCCCGCACTCCAGTCGTCGCTGTCGTCGTCGGCGGAAGCCAAACAAAAACTAATGCCACGCTGCCGTTTTCTGTAAATGCTTTCGGGCTGGTGTTTGATTGCCTTTCATCTTCTCTAACCAAGCGACTTCTTAGAAATAATAATAGAAGAAAACGAATTGCCTGTGTGCCTGTGTCAGGATGGAAGTATATCTAACAGTCGTCAATCTGAGTTCTTATAGGTAAGAAATTGCAATTCACGAACGCTCGAAACTCTCGTTCACAGTAATAATAATAATGATGATAAGAAATGGTAATATCGTTAAGATGTTGCAAAAACATCACCGTGAGAGTCGCAATCATTCACACATACCAACGCGGGCAATCATCCAAACTTTACAGACTAGTTGATTGAAACGGATGAAATCTCATTACAGCTCATAGCTGCCGTCGGTGGATCCGTTTCTGGGGTGACATCAGGGTGCTATCACCGTAGATCGGTGATCCCGATGGGCTGCCACTGGCGCTGCTGGGGAAATCCGCCCCCGATAGCGGTGTTGTATTATGGCTTAGATTAGCTGAAATGAGAAAAAAACATGAGATTAGATCGATGCACTTTGCTCTTCTACCAAAAAATATAGAATTTATTTTATCGTCAAAAGTAATTATTACAAATTGCGACGTTATTCCCCGGGGAAAAGCAATTTGTTTGCCACAGGGAGTTTCCAGAAAAGCTCCAAGTCAATCAATTTTTATTTCCCACTAATGGCCCTCTCCTCATCGACTGTGCGCTAGTTTATGGCTGTAAATTCACTCCGCTGTAATGGCATGGCAGCCAAGCGCCGGGGTTGTTGGGTCCACAAAGCAGACATCACGAAGGAACCAGCCTCTATTCTGCTGGAACCACGAGGCAAAGGAAAATTGTTCAATGCCCGCTAGGGATGTATTTACAAATTTGTTACCCATCCGTCAAACATCAATCAGGAGCAGCCGTATTCCGATCATCAAATAAACGAGCCGGAAGATGATGAAGCAACATTTTCTCCCCGGAAGGACACGATGCGGTGCGTGACATTTGTTAACAAAAAATCTAAAACATTTTCGCACGACTCGATTTTGAATGGAGATAAATCAAAGCAGAGATTTATATGCAGTCGGTATTGCCAGTAAAAGATATTTTAATTAAATGAAGCGCTATTCATTGCTTTCAAAAATGCAGAATATAGACCAAATGGACGGTACCCTCGCAGTGTTTTAACAAATAGTGGTGCAAATCACGTTCCAACCAGAATTTCAGGAAGCAAATGAATGCTTGCAAACACTCCTAGTACTTCCGAACACAGTTTGATTCTGATCAAATGTATTCAATGGGTATTCAAACCGGCAGAATGGATATCTGATGAATCCGATTAAAATCTAGAATATATGTAGGTAAAGTTCGTGAACAGATTCTACATGCGTTTTTCTACCAGATAAATTCAGCTTTTGGATAAGTGCAAACTGCATCCATTTGACCTGGTTCAAAAACGGTCTCAAAACTATTATCCGGTTTATAATAAAAATTTAAGCACAATTTTAAGATTTTATTTATTAACACAATAAATCCCGCTTCTAATGTTGTATGTGACAGCTAAAGCCATCCCCGTAAATAAACTCGCCGATAATTCCGTAAATCAAACGCTGCTCAGTAAAAGTGACCGGAAAAAGTTTTCCACAAAAAAAAAAGTTTCCTCCTCTGTGACAACAAGCCCCCACAGTCACAGACGATACTAGCTCGTGCAAGCACCGTCCCACCGCCGCGCCGTCGGATCTCGGAACGCCATACCAAAAAAGCTCTAATTTACAAACCCATTCAGTTTGATTACGAGAAGCTGGAATTTGATTGATTGATTTCTGCCTGCCTGAACGGCACTGGCTCGATGACTGCCACCAATGGCGTAGCAAGAAATTGATTCCTGAGGGGTAGAAACGTAACAACCCTCAGCTTAGTCCAATAGCTGTTCTAAATTTTGTTGAGTCCGATGGAAGGGTCTCGTCGCTACACCCGCGCCGCGACTGCAATCCTTGTGTTCAGCAGCAGTAGGTATATGATATGAAGCTCATCGCCGCGCCGTCGTTGCTAGCGGGAGTAAATTTTCATTTTGTTCAAAAGAAAAAAGCTCAATCCGCCGAACCGAAAAAAAACGGTACGGCTAAAAGTTGCCTCATTTTTTCCAACCAACCATGTAAAGCCACCGAACCAGCGAATAAAAATCCAAATGAATCACAAGGTCCGCGCTAAAATAATCAATTTAACGCTTTTGCTGTGATTTTTTTTTTGCTGCTCAGTCCCCCCCTTCCACCAGGAAGGGTCATTGGTTGCCACGTTTGCAGGTATACACGTACGTAGCGGTATAATTTAATGAAAACGTGATAAGTGAAATTCGAACAAACCGAAGCGTATTTTTCCCAATGAAACTCATTATTAGAGTACGCACTGAGCTTTACCCGCAGGATTTGTTTGTGCAAACCAAACATATGAGCACATTGAGAGCGAAGTTTTTGATACAATGTGTCAATTACAGCCTTCGAAAAATATTATATGAAACAGTTTTGGATACTTTAATTAAAAACGCCTTTCTGGGTAATTTAGAAATAGCACAGTTTATGGATTATACGACTTTGGTTACGAACCACTTTAGCAAACATAATACCTACCATACTTATCAATAATTACTAGCTCAACCAATTATCTATGCGGATACCAAATTGTCTGTAAATTTTGTAAATTTTATCGACAAAAATATGACAACTTTCAAACCGGTTAAGAATACTCCCAGTTCGGTAATAAAAATTGCAGGAGCCCTAAAAACTCTACAGATAATACTGAAGGTACCCATTTCTTTAGTGGTCGACACACTTAACTCAAGATGCTAAAAACACTCTGGTAACACTCACAGGATTACACTGACGATGTAGTTGACATCGTTGTCGGTAAAAAGTGTAACGCATGCAAGCGCCCTTCAACACCGCCAAACTATGATACATTTTAAAGGAGCTCACCTCAAATTCTGCAAGCAAAGCAGTCATACTTTTTACTAGGCGGAGGCTAATGAATAGTGTCGAGCCAAGCATCAGTAACGATGTCAAACACTACGGATTTCTTCTGAACAAAAAAGTGACGAAGTGGCACACTCAGCTACACGATGCTGTATGAAAGTAAACCACAGTCTGTTCCGCTTTACTATTGGATTTAGCCTTTTCTTTGGAGCAGAGGTATTCAACAATGTTTGTTTTGTTTTTACTAAAAATCTTTACTCCGCAATAAAAAAAATTAAAAAAAAAATGTTTTGTATCAAACCGTTTCTACACAACTTAGGATACGGGAGGGTATTTTCAGCATGTTTCTAAATTGAGCCTATTTGCCTTTTCTTTCGAGAAAAAAAATTCTTTGCCGACATACAATTTTAATATGTTATAACTATTTTCTGAAGACCGTAAGTAATCTACTTTTTTTAAAAGAACGGCAAAACCACCTTTTCTTCTACTAGAACGAGGTCATAGGCCGAAAAAATAGATGCAATCGCTTAATGAGCCGAAAATACCCTCCCGTGCCCTAGTTTTGGAGTCCCAGTCATCTCCTTGTGCTCTTCTGTTTATAATACATAGCTAGCCTGTATGTATAGATCTTTTGGCAAATTATGCCTTTGGCATAACAGTCTTTTGGCATAAAATTTTTTTGGCTTAACTGATAATTTAGCCAGATTTTGATGTTTAAGACTTGCATACAAGAGGCAGTAATTATGTTTTTTCACAAGACGGATTCATGCGAGGACTAAAGAAAAACAACTCGTAGTCGACCTCGACAAACGTGATTTCTGGGGGGCCTGGATGTGGGCTACCCCCCCCTCCTACAATTCCACGGACACCGAGTACTCTCCGCCAGATCTCGCTTCACCTGGTCTAACCAGGTCGTCTTCTTTGCAGGGTAGTTGCCCGGCATTCCTGCAACATGGAGGGTGGCCACAGATCTCCTTCCAAAAACTTCTCGACTTTTTCCCGAAATTTTCCCGATCGGATTGGAGCTTTTCCCGACAAAAATTTCCTTTGTATTTCTGTTATAAAATAAAGGTGACATATGCTGTTTATATTGCAGAGCAAAGCTCAAGGATCGAAACTATCAATCATTTGAACTGCAGGAAATTTATGCTCCTCATGTAATTAAATCGTTCAGCTTTTATATTCCCTTTCAACAAACTTTATTTATCATCGAAGTGAGAAAAGATTTTTCAGTATTAGACATTGGAGCTTTGGACGGGCTCCAACCAAAGCTACTAAGACAGCAGCCAGGGGGGCTCTGTAGTCGCAAGGTTACCGAGTCTGCTTTGACAAGCGAATGATCGTGGGTTCGAATCTTAGTAGAATCAGACCATTCGATGTCAAAGTGACTTTAGCATGGGTTTATTCTCAGGCCCCTCATCACCCTTCCTTCATGCTGAGTTCTACATTATCCCGAATACGCTTCTTATGGTTAGTATACTGGTATGAGGACCTATTGAGGTAATGGTTTTAAATCTCATGAGGACTCACCAGTTCTAACTATAACGAGGTGAAACAGGTTTGGTATAGTAGGACATGCATCGAAGCAAGAGTAAAACCCTCATACACATTAGCACGCATAAAAAAAATATATAAGCTTATCGTTTATTCAATAACGAAAAAGCACAGAAATGGAGTGCAGAATACAGCATACACCCGGGCAACATTACAATAGATCAATAACGTTGTGGTCAAAGTGATAAGCCCATACAAAAAAAAAGACAGCAGCCCATCAACGATATGCCAAGGCGGAGAAGGCTGTTAAGAAGTCTTGCAAACGGGACAAGAGAGCCAGGGTCAACTATCTAGCTGCTGAGAGAGAAAAGGCCACTACCAAAAGACCTATCATTTTATTGCAGTCAGTTCATTAGTTTGAAATTGAAGTAACAGTCAAAATTACGCAGTTCAGCCGAGATGCTAAAAGCTTACCTAGTATTGTCGCCGCAAATAATATTTTGCAAATTTCGAATTATTCCAGTCGACTGGATGATACCTTGGTAAAAGTAAAAGTCACCAAGAGAGGGAACCTATCTGAATGTGGAAACTTCTTTATCGAATCTAGGAGAAAATCGACGCTGCTCTTCGGCAATAGCTAAGAAGATTCCCTGCCGACCGATGTGTGGATCATGTCACGACTCTCCGTATTATGTTGGAGCAAGTCATTGAAATTCCGGGCTCTTCTTCTGATACTTATTGATGTCGAAAAAGCATTCGACCGAAACACGAAAACATATGGAGCGCACTAAGGCGTAGATGAGTTCCTGATAAGGCAGTCTATCTCATTGTTTTAGTGTAAATTGCTGCACGACACCCTCCTGTCGGACCCTATATGGGTTACTGCAGTAGGGAGGGACATATGATAGGGCTACATATGTACTGTCACCACAACTGTTCCTCGTCGTAAAGGACGAGATTTTAATTGGAGCCATTGGCAGTGAACCAAACCGAGGATTACTCTGGAGCTTTTAAACTATGGCCAACGACATTCTCTTGACAACTCCTAGGTATCAGGTCTCATAGTCAACGTCGCAATGACTAAGTCAGTGGGATTGAATATTAACAATCCATCCAATTTCACGGTAAGGAGACAAGAGGTTGAAAAGTTGGAAGGAAACACATGAATCAGGATGGCCAGAGGTTAGGTACTTTAAAATGCTCAACGCACAAATCAGATCACATTGCAGACTCTAATACGAATTTTCAATTTAAACGGGAAATTCGTTCTATTACCTGCAAGACGTGGTGCCTCACACTTGGATTTCCAATTCGGAACTCTATCGTCAATTTCGCTAGATAGAACCAAAGATTCATAAGCGTAAGTGGAGGAGAATCTGACACATATTTTGAGCAGGGGAGCGAACGAAATACACTCAGCAGGGATACAGAAACTAGATCTAGAGGCTACTGACGACTTGGCCTTGCCAACTGTATTGAGATTATTATTGGAAGCTCTCCTGGCGACAGGGAAAAACCTTGACAGATGACTGTCAACAGTTGAGAAACCAGACTTCATCCCTTTGTTCTGCCGAGCCCCAAGCCAAAGGACCAGCGCCTGTTAGACGTACGTCAAAGCCAATTGAAAAGCTGTACCCTCCACACACCACAATTACGAAAAAGCTGATACAGAGAGAGCCATACACTCACAGTTAGGGTGATTTATCTATTTTGGACAAGCGTTACGTCTACTCTATTTTGGACATTTTCCATTTGATTTTGCCGTAAAAGTCCAAAATAGAGTACGCGTAACACCTGTCCAAAATATATAGATCACCCTACACACGGTTTTCAGTTCGTCTTTGCAGGTGGAGAAAGTTCCTGGTACGAGGATTTCGTTCGGAGTCTACATATTCATTTGTCTCAGACTGACAGAGTTGTCAACATGCCTCCCAGATTCTAAAAAGGGATGCAACTTGAACATCTGTACGTGAATTCCTAAATTCCCGATTTATAACAATTTTTGCCAAATTTCCGACTTTTTCCCGACAAGTTCGAATTCCCGCTTTTCCCGAGGCCATCGTATCCGATATTGCCACCTTTTGGATAATGGGTTCGCCACAGAGCTGTGCGAGTTCATCGTTTATCTTCCGCCTCCATACTTCGTTCTCCTGTACGCCGCCGAAGATCGTTCTTAGCACTGGTCTTTCAAAAACTTCGAGCACTCGCACGTCCTACTCAAGCAATGTCCATGTTTCATACCCGTAGAGAACAACCAGACTAATAAGCGTCTAGCACAGGATACAAGGAGGCGTAGTCTGCTCGACCGCAATTACTTCTGAAGCTCATAGTAAGCACGACTTACGCTGATAATACGCCTCCGAATCTCACGACTGGTATCACTGTCAGCCGTTACCAGTGCGCTAAGGCAGACAAATTCGCCGACTACCTCAAACTCATCGCCATCGTTCATTATACTACTGCTCAAGCGGTGTCGTTCGGCCTCGGTTCCGCTGGCCAGCATGTACTTCGTTTTAGACGTATATACCTTTAACGCAATCATTTCTACTTCGTGCTTTGGTCTGGTGTACTGTTCAGCCACCGCCAGAGATGTTCTGCTGATAATCCATATCATCGACAAAGCAGATGAATTGACTAGATTTGTTGAATATCGTGCCCACGTGTTGATATCCGCTCGGTTCATAACACTTTGTAGCGCTATGTTGAACAGCAGGCATGAGAGACCATCACCTCGACGAAGCCCTCTGTGTGATACCAATGAACTTACCAATCCACCCGAAATCCGAACACAGCACTGTGTACCATCCATCGCAGATTTAATCAGTTTGATGAGCTTTCTGGGGAAGCTGTTCTCGTCCATGATTTTCCATAGCTCTTTCCAGTCGATGGTGCCCATCGTTGTCAATAGAAAGCCGCATATGATGGCTTTCAAATCAACGAACAAATGGTGCGTGGGAACTCTGTACACATCAATCGGAACGGGCTCGATGGGAATGAAAAATCGAAACGTATATTGGTTTGCACTGTAGGCGAGCATCATTTAGAACCCAAATTGAGTATCGACCACAAACCATTTCGACCTCATCATAGTTTGCAATAAATTGTCTGCAACATTCAAAAGATTTAGTTCTGTTAAAGATTTCATCTTCCATAGGTTCCATGGTTGGTGAACGGTTCGATAATGCTTAGCCTACTATCCAGCAATTGCTATCACTAGCTTCCCGTGGTACCAGCCGGAATACGAGGAACCTTAGCGGAGATCGGGTAACCAACCCCGGTAAAAACTAAGGTCGTATATCGACAGAAGAGAAGACACTTATGCGAACGTTGATTGTTTGTTTTTGTTTAATTAGCCTAACGTCTTATGACAAGGCCTGCGTAGCATAATTTCTTCATCTTTTTCGAACCATGACAGCTCGCCAGATCTCGCTCCACCTAGACTTCCACTTCGCTCGCTGTGCCCTTCTTCTTCTTGTTCCTGCTGGATTGGATGCGAAAACCATTCTTGCAGGATAGTTGTCCGGCATTCTAGCAACATGTCCAGCCCAACGTATCCATTCAGTGTAAACCACTTTCTGAATACTGAGTTCGCCGTCGAGACGCGCGAGCTCGTGGTTCATTCTTCGCCTCCATACAACCGTTCTTTTGCATGTCGCCAAAGACGGTTCTTAGCACCCGTCAATCAAAAACTCCGAGTGCTCGTACGTCCTCTTCTAGCAGTGTCTACGTTTCGTGCCTGTAGATGACAACTGGTCTAATTAGTGTTTTGTACATTGTGCACCTTGACAGCATCCACGTCGTCAGCAAAGCAGACAAACTAACTGGATTTATTGAAAACCGGGCTCCGCTTTTCGATCGCCGCTCGTCTTAAAACACCTTCAAGCGCAATGTTGAATAGCAGGCAGGAAAGACCATCTCCTTGTCGAAGTTCCCTGCGATTCTCACACGGTATTAAATCCCATCCGTCGTAGGCATGATAAGTCTAGTAAGCTTACCCGGAAAGCCGTTTTCGTCCAAAACTTTCCATAGCTCTTGTAGGTTTACACTATCATATGCGGCTTTGAAATCGATGAACCAAAGCGTGGGGACTCGGAATTCGCGGCACTTCTGGAGGATCTGCCCCAGGGTGAGGATTTGTTCCATTGTAGACCGACCCTCCATGAAGCCGGCCCGCTGCACAAAGCATTTGCGAGATTCGTTGAGTCTCTGATAGAACTTCCGTGTGTCGTGAAAGTGGTACAGCTGCTCGAGTTCTTCTCACTCCTTCTCCTCCTGATGGCGTTTCTTCTCCTGGATGAGTCGGGTTTACTGTCTCCGCTTCTGTTTGTTTCGCTCCATATTGACGGGTTGCTCACGCAGCATTTGTACCTGCGCTGCATTTTTTCATCCAATATCCAATAAGTGGCTTTAGCATGGGTTTGTTCTAAGGCCCCTCCAAATTCTACCTTTCTACTGAATTCTACGTTTACCAACAACGAAGCCTCTCAACAGAGCAATTTAATAGAATGGTACTTGCTTGAGGTGCGTAATGAAGTCAGTGTCGCGAGACCCGCACTCGTGTGGTTATTATAATTGTCTCAGAAGCGCGATCTCGTTTTAACGAACACACCTGCAGGAGCATTCACTATTAGATTAAGACATCTACAAAAGCTTCAAATGACCCATTTTTAATAACTAAACAATTTTGAGTCCGATGAAATTAGTTAACCAACAAACAATAAACAAACAAATCTAGTATAGATTGAAATTTCTTAAACATAGAGCACATACCTGGTCCAACATAGGGGGACTGCACGTTTGCACCACGTTTGCTCAATGGACTCTGGATGAACGGGCTCTGACCGCCCAAATTGTTGTAAGCTGACGGATTGTTGTCATTTTTGAACGGTGAAAACAGAACTAGTGAGGTCACACAGAAAAAAAAATTAAGGAAAGAAAACAACGAAACATTGCAATTACTATTCATGCGAGTATGTATACAGTTAAAAATAACTACATATTCTACAAACTGTGGTACAAATAGTACCTACATGATTAGGATTAGGATTACAGACAAGTTTTACTTACGTGTTGCATTTGGGTCGGCCACCTTCTGTCGCTGAGGGAAGCAAAACACGAACACTGTAATCACGGAAAGACGGAAATGTTAGCTAGAGAGAATTTTATTTCGTCGTTGTCTCGTAGGCAGAAACTTACCCCACACCGTGGCAGCTAGCACAATCAACGCGGATATGAGCAGCCCAAAATTACTGACGTAGCTTAGGAACAAGTTGGGCACGTTGTACAACGGCTGACTAGCGCATTTCCGCATCACCAGCGGAGATTGGATAGGAATCTAGGAAGAAGAAAAAGACACGTTCAATTATATAGCTACACGGCAACATAGGAATCTACAAGAGCTTACCTTAAGTTTCTGCATCGTAAGTGGTGAGTTGACACTGACGAACAGATCACCGCCGGACTCCAAAGAATAGGAGCTTAACAAGCGAAGCTTGTACTGAATCGAACCGGGCCCCTTCTGAACCATGCTGACCTCGAGCATTGATGGATTTGACGAGGCAACCTCTATCTTCTGAAGAACCTTATCGATGCCACTGACGGTTACGGTTTGCGAACCAACCTGCTCGATCGAAATGGCTTCCGGTTCGACAATAACAGCCGGAACTATTTTCAACGTAGTCGAGTCCGCCAGGCCGCTGGCCTGTAGACGAGCTTCCAGTTCGATGTTCAACTCGTTAGATTTGATTAAATTTGTAACTTCTTCGATGCTGGTTGTGAGTTCAATATCGCAAGTGTAGGCACCAATGGTTGAATCAAAGCTTGGCACGGTCTTGAAATGTTTTAAAATACCCGAAGAAGGGTTCTGCTTCGCAGTCAGCTTACAGCTGAACAAACCCGAAAAAGTACGTTCCACCCGCTCACCACAAACTGACACGTTCTGTGCAATTACATTTACGAACTTGTCCACTTGTTGGTGATTTTTAATCACCAAATGTGCTCGATATCGTTGTCCATTGAAAATGTCGTACGATTTGAAGAATTCGACTCGATCTGCCTCAAGTACGTTGATTGCAATTCGTAATCCACCAGATTGTCGATCAACGTGACTAATGTGAACCTTATCGTCTCCGCCTGTTCCTCGACGAGTAGAAATGACACGAGCTACTCCACTGGAGGAATCAATTCTCACCGCGCTTTCGTCTGAGCTGTGCCAATCAGCGATTGATCCAAGCAACGGGGATTCAAAACAGACAATATCCCCAACGGAAAAATCAGTTCTCTCGGGGAAAAGGGAAGTCGTTTCACCGACCACCAGTTTTAGGTAATCTTCACCGAACTTGACTCCGGTTTTATCCTTCAGGGAAATCAGCAACATATCCGAGGTTTCCCGAATCAATTCCAACGCAATTGTGAAGTTTGTTCCCGTCGTAATCAGTACGTTTCCTTTCTTCGAAAGCTTATGCTTTAGAGCACTGACATCTTCAAAGCCGTGGGAGAACTCGTTGCCCAAATTATCGTGCAAGGAAATTTTCAGTTTTAAGCTGATTCCTTGAGGAATGACGCTGTCCGATTGTTTCAGTTTTACATTCGCATATGCTAGTGAGGTTAGGATGTAATGGATATTTTTGACTTCCACCGGAATGGTCAGTGATTGATCGACTGAAGACGCAACAATTTGCACCCGACCAACGGAATCTCCACTGCGAACTAAGCCTTCCTTGGATACCTTCACGACTGTGCTGCTTCCCTCTTCCAGCTGATAAGTTGCATCGTCTAGATTGGTTTTAAGCTGAATTGTGCTACGCGGGGGAATAAGGATCGAATCGTATCGTATCACCTTCGGTGATTCCAATTCCAGGAGACGAAAAACTGTGACTTCAGTTCGTGCCGTCAGTTTTGCTCCTGTAGCAGTAACTAGAGTGACGTGTAGGATGGCTTTTCCCGGTGCCAACGCCCGCACACGAACTCCAATGGCGTCCTTTTCCCGGTATTCAACTCCAGCTTCCTGGAAAACCCCCTTCACATCCAGTACATCTTCATGGTCGGTACTCCAGTAGATTTTTATCGATTCCAGCGTACCCAGCACCAGCGGAGAAATTCCCGGTGCGCCCCAAACATGAGCCGGCATGACGGCACCGGTGCGAATTCGGTTCAGCGGCGTTTTAATTTCGATCGCGTTCAGTGGGATTACGTGTATGTTAACAACATCTTCCGACAGAACAATCTGCGCACCGGATGACGGGTTGACGGCAACGCAACGACCGACTACCTTTGAGTGACCCACTTTCAGTCCGGACACGAGACCGGATTCAACGGAAATGATGTCCTGATGCTGAACGGTGTAAATCAGATTGCCGTCCGGCGTTGGACCTCCCTTGGAGTACACCTGCAAGCTGCTACCGACAATTATGGTTGCGTTACGCGGATACAGCGTCAACGGGGGGAAAACCTGCACCGGAACCGGCGAACTGTCAATCTGTCTTTCCCCGGAGCCCGCACTGACTGCAATTTTAGTCTCACCAAGCTCCGATCCAGTAACAATGAACCTATAAATTCAAAAATATAGTGTATAAATATCTAATGATAAAGGCAACTTTTTGAAAGACTTACCTCACTTCCCCACCACCCAATCCGCTTTGACTACCAAGTGCCACGCTGAGCACGTTCGGGTTGTAAACGACATGATTTAGTTCGTAGATCTCCAAATTATCTCGGCGTAGCTCCAACAGCCGATCATTGCTGTCGTAAATTCGTGCAATAGCTTCAATTGTCTTGGTCTTTTCCACCCGATCCGGTGCTTGCAGCGTTATGCTGCCGATTGTTACTACCGAAATGTGCAAATAACTTGACTCCGTACTCAAACATTGATCCAGAATCTCCAGCTTCACCTCGCCGATCCGTTTCGGGGTGATAGCCAACTGACGGGTGGCGTCGTCATACTCTACCGCCACCACACCCGAATCCGATGCCTTGATGTCATAGAATCCACTTCCGTGGGCGATTTTTATGCGCTCTACGTTGCTGCGCGAAAGGAACAGCGTTATGTGCTCGTACGGAAGGAGGGTTTTATTGACCGACAAAAAATTCAACTCGTTTTCAATTACCGGTTTGACGAGAGGGCCATCAGTGGCTTTCTGAATACCAAAAGCGGGCGATTCGGGTTTGATAGCGAACGACTTCAGAACTTCGGCTCGGTATTGTGTGACTGTGGTTTTGATTTTGAAATTGGCACCCACCTCCGGAAGGGTCGTTAACAAAAAGTCTCGCTTTGGAATTTCCAATCCTTCGAAAAGATCAGTTTCTGTTTTCTGCTCGTAGGAAATCTGATCGGTGACTTGTTCGTGGTCAGCCAAAGTAAACTGCCACTCCAGGAGAAGTGAGGAAATGTTAGCAAGTTTCCGATTGTTCACGTCTAGAACTTCAATGTCAACCAGCAGTTGATTGTTGTCCGATTTAACGTGCATCATGGAGTTGCGTCGCTCCAGCGGACAGCTGGTTTTAACCTTATCGGTTGTGAACAAATTCACAAAGCGTGGCTTCACACAATAGACTTTTGTGACGAAATCCGTTATATACGGAATTACATTGGGCGCATTCAGTGTATTGAAAACCTCCAACCTCAGCTCGTAATCACCGATTTTCTTGCACAGCACCCGCAGAATGTGCTTATCCTGCGAAAATCCACTTCCCACCGAAACAACTTCAACACCTTTCTGATCCACCACCACCCGCTTTTGTAGTTCCGCTTCGGAATTGTAGATTTTTTCCGGTCCGCTGTGATAGAATAAATTTCTCGAAGCTCCAATCGGCAGAACCACTTCATTCTCTACCGGATTCAGGATCGCCAAGTCTTCGAACACATTCAAACTGATCTGGTCACTCAGCACCTTATCAAAGTACCGATAGGTTACTTTCAGATTAGTTTGTCCCACGGCGGTGGCCTTAAGATACAGCAACCGACAAGCCTGATCCGCAAGCGAATCCTTCGGATTTTTCTTGGTCGCATCCAAAACAAAAATCTGGCTACTGAACTCCAGCTCAAAGTTCAAATTGTCACAGCTTGTAAATGGTTTCTGGACTCCATCATGGTCGGCCCACAGTGCCACATGAACCTGAACATAATCTCTCACCACCGTTTCGAAGTTATACCGCACTACGCTCAGCTTTGTGGGAGGCAAAAAGACAACTTGAGCAGCCACGGACAGTTTGTTGTTTCGAGCCAGCGCAACCCGGACCTGAGTAACCTTAGAGGCGACTTCCGTTCCGGACACAATTCCACCTTTAACACTGTCCAGCCGAGTTTCGGCTAGACCGGTCTGCGAAACCGATATCAGCGAGCTGTCCAGACTAGTCCACAGATAAACACCGTCCCCTCCGGTAGCTGTGAATTGGATTTTCTGTCGGCGTAGGGCTGGATCGTACGGGATGATCACTTCCGGTGGATTGATGGCAAGCCGTCCATATACAATCAACTCTGCTTTGGCGTTTAGCTAGAAGAAAAAAGTAGACAATTTGATTGAAAATTCGGTTAGAAACTGGCATAAAAACATACCTTATCAAACCGACCACTAACGGGACTGCTTCCGGGCTTCAGCGTTTCTCCGGCAATACGGCTTCCGTTGGCAGTTCGGCTAATCGGAAAGAATAGCGTCTCATCAAAATCGGATTTGATCTGGTAGCGGGGCCCTAGTGTAATCTGATGATCATCCGCCGTGAATAAATCCAGTGCGATGTCATGACTTTCCCCTTCGACCGTTATCCAGTTGTAATGCGGCAGCAAATTGATAGCCAACCGGTGCGGATCGGCAATCGTAATTGAGGCCTTCGGTAGCAAAGCCTTGTTGGCTGACTGATCGTCGCCGGCCAAATCGTGGGGAACGTTACGATCGCGTAGCAACACAAACGTTCGTCCCAGTTTGAGACCTTTCGCTTCGTTGCCGCTAATACTAGCCAAACTCCGATCTTCCATTTCCAAATAGTACTGATTGTTCAAAGCAATCTCGTACAATTTTCCCTGTTTCAATTGCAGCACCTTAAAATTGACCGTATCACCAGTCAATATGTACACATCGCTAGGATCCAAAATCAAATTTGCTAAAACCATGATATTAACTTCCACGGGGGCTACATGACTGTACTCTGCATGCGGCAGCTTAGCCGTTACACGAGCCGACCCGGTGTTGATACCTTCCAGCAGCACCATATAACCCTGAACGCCTGCCAGTTCCAGTTTTTCAACTGCCTTCGGTACAACGTGAAATTTGCTTTCGGCAAACGACAAAAACCGAAGCACTTGACTCCAGCCGCTATCCGGTTCGCCATGTCGTGGATCCACCGCTCGATGCGACGCCAGCTGCCAGTTGAATTCAATTCCTTCCAACGTTGTGAAGGCATTACCCTGAGCATCTCGCGCCCATAGCTCGAACGTTTCCGGTGCTTCCTCCAGGTACAGTTCCCGTGTCGTCGTTAGCACTCCCAACTCGTAGATTACGTCCAAAATCACATCACAGCGAAGCACTTCTCCCGTAGCAAGATCCTCCGCCAGGACAATGGCAGTATTACGTCGTTTTTCTTTGTTGATAACCGTAACCACCACACGATAGGAACAATCATCAACCGAATCATCGTAGGCAGGAGCGATTTGAATTAGATCCAATCGAGATGAGGTCCTGTAATACAAATTAGTTAGTATTAAAACCAAAATTCAGTCAGTAATGTCTCAGGGTATGATATCATACATTTGTAACTGAATTTCATCACAAAGAATCGCAAGTAAGAATAAGGCACCTTACTCTAGACGAACGCGATGAGGTCATACGACATGAATATTCATGCCGTATTCTTAACCTGTTATCTTAATTCGCTGCCCAAATTGACACAGTTCAGTTTTAAAACTACCAAATTTCACTTACTTTTAAAAAACATCTATTTTTGACAAAACTCCTTCAGTACTCACCATTTAAAGCACCCTTTTTCGACTACCTCCAGGGTAAAGTTCACCGATATGTGATCGAACACGGGCAGTAAAACGCGTGGATAGTTGAGTTTGGTTGCTACCGTCCAGGAAAACTGCAGCAACAGCAGCCACAAGGCTGGCAAAGGCGAGGAAAATCGCATTTTCCCCCAAATCACCGTGTTTTCTTTACCAAATTTAATAATATTTCAACTCAAAATAGCAGAAAAATAACTTCACACTCCGAACTTTTCGTAACAACGCGTGAACACAGTTTGTGCGGCAAAAACGGTCTGTCTGCTGCGGTCTGCCTGCTGCTAGAGATGTAAACAAAACGGAAGATGACGGTTACAAAACCGCGAAGAGCAAGAACAAAAAGGAAATGGAGTGCCTCATTGGCCAAAATATTGAATCCCGGAAACCGGGCTTTTTTAATTTATTTTATTATTTTATTTAGAGTTCTGCACGTAAGTAAATGAATATTTTTTTGTGATAATAAATTATTACTTAAAAACTTTATTCATTCAAAAACACCCTATTGGCATATCTATCGAGCTGCAATGAGTGACAGCGTCAGGATCAGGATGTCCCGGCTCCCGGGCTCAAAATTTGACAGTGGGCCTAAATCAGACTGCTAGCAGTTGAGTGAAATCAATGACACACGGTGGTGAAGTGCTATTTCAAGAGCAACATTTCAAATAGGCCGAAATCAAAACTGACAGTTTCGAGAAAATCGATGTTGAAACTTGAGCATCATTTTTTAACTCCTTATTTGATATAAACAGTGTTGCTTAGAATTGAATGTCACATTATGATGCAAAAACATAATAGTTTAATGTGTAATGCAACAACTAGCAGAAAAAACATTGATTTACTTTGTAATTTGCAAAAATATGCGTTTGGCCGTTTTCGGATATAATTCGGTAATACGACTTTTTCATAAGGCTGATTTGATTATCAATTGTTGATGGGGCCTTTGACATGAGGCTTTTATTTACTGTCAGTGGTGATATGATTTTGGTGTTGGGCCGATTTTTAGACAGCGTTTCGCGTTTGGCCTTTTTTTTATCACGTTGTTTTGAAGTGCAATGGCTAGAAAAGGTTAAAAATTCGTAACTGGGACACCGATCAGCTTTATTATTTCTACTAGAAAAGTTGGAGTTTAATTTCATCGGCAAATCTGCCACCGTTGAACAGGTTTGTGAAGCGGGACGTGTTACCCGTGAGGTGCGGCAGTGCGGCAGTCGCTATTGGTAGTGTGAAGCAGCAGCAGTTCATTCATTTAGCATTTCTAACTCACCACAGCGTGCAAGTGCATCACGCCTTGGCAGTTCAGCGATAGTAAATGTCTCGGGAGCGCAACTAACGAACTCTGTCCGGTTCCTCCACAGGTGATATATATACAGCGAAATAGCTTTTTTCGTGTAAGCCGAAAAGTAACTTAAATTTTTGTTGCCGCGCAGGCTTAAATACTAAACATGTCGTGTCTGTGAATGACCGTGTTATTTATGCAGGTAGCATCATATTGTTTTGTTCGGTCGTCCGTCGAGTCTCTCGCGCAATTGTACGGCGGGATCATCTTCGCAGCAGCAACTGCAGAACTGGCTGTTTCTAAGATATTTAATTTGCACTGTTAACAATTGATTACCAACGGAAATTCAAAAATTGTGCATTTATTACTTACTAAACATACTTAACCGGAGATGGCCAGTGATTATTCGCCACTATGCGTAGAAATCCCACAACAAAAATAGGGCCGAATGCAAAACAAAACACAAACTGCGTATAGGCTTTTTCATACAGAAGGGCCGAAGCACAAAATGAAAACTTTGTTGCCAGTTTTCACATAAGGCTTTTTCAAATTTGCTTTTTAAGACTCATAAAGTTTTCAAATCGCTATGATGTTTGGTATTATTATAGATACTTAAAAAAGCTTTAAATATAACCAAAAAACCAGTTTTTTTTATATTTTGCACTTGGGCCCTATTGAAATGTTGCTCTTGATTTCATTTTCGCACACACGAGATATTGGCGGTGAAAACCAATGAGGTTTAAAAAGGTGTGACAGATGAAGACATTTGATGGTAATAGCACCAGAGTTGCCACTTTCACAGATTTTTCTGTAAAAACCCCAGAATTTTTCAAAATTTCAATGCACAGAATCTGTGATCACAGATGACAGATATTTTTCAAAATCACAGATTATGCTGCATGTTTTCGCTAATAATTTATATAGTAAATTACTTGATACAAATAAATTAACATGCAAATATGCGACATAGTATTAAGCATGTAAGCATACATATTTTGATATCAACCCTTCCCACCAAACCTAATCGACAAGTCATTGTCACCCAGCTGTCTTTCACGCTATGTTACCAGTGCTATTTTGTGGCTTACTCACACTTATGGTAAATATCGTAAGCAATTTGCCATGACGAGGTTGCTAATTGCTATACTGTTTAAGGTTTGTGTAGGGTGGAAAAAAGAGAGGGAAGTATTTTTTCACGTGTTGACATTGACGGTTCAGTTCTGCTTGAGATTCTCTGCATGTTCGAGAGGTTCGAGCAGTCAATTCGTAAGCTGCTCGCACTTGCAGAAAATCTCATGCCAAACTGTCAACGCGTAAATGATGACAAACGCAAAAATATTTCCCATTTTGACGTAGGACTACGTCTTACGCAAGTTTTGAGATAGCGTGTCATTCCAAAAAATCGAAAAATGCGAGCGTCACGAAAAATGAAAGGTTTTGAGCGCTAATAGCTCAGCGGTTTTCCGATCGATTTTCAATATTCTTACACCAATCGATCGGAAAATCTTCTAAGAATTGACCCAAATTAAGAAAAGTATGGATTCTTGATGTTGAACTATTGAAAAAATGAAAATAATGAACCTATGTTTTACCAGAATTCTTGCTTCGTGATTGGTTGGAAGATTCTTTGCGATGGTATTGGTATAGGTTTATACCAATTTGATATCTGTGCTTGGGAAGTAAACCAAAACAAGTGACAGTTTCCTCATTTCAACAAGACTTCTTAACACCGCGGTTCAACCTAGACCATTTTGATGTCCTTGCTTGGGAAGTACGCCAGAGAGATTAACAAAGCCCCCTCGTGCCAACAGATTTCTTTCGAACGCGATTAAACCTAGTCCAATTTGATGTCTGTGTTAGGGAAGTGTGCCAGAAAAAATGACACAAGTTCATTGTCCCAACAGATCGCAAATTCTTTACTGCGAAACGATTAAACCTCGGCGAACTTGCTATCTGTGTTGGAAAAATGTGCTACAGCTGTAGTGTTCGGTTATAATACGACTCTGTATGAATACGTATGCTTGCCGTTTCATTAGAAGTGTAGTGGAAAGATGTGCTGTTGATAAAATCAGAGGGGTTGTGTACAAGACACGACCGCATATATAGGTGACGCAGGACTACGTAAGTATCTTTGTAGTGATAGTAGCAACATATATACATGCTACATGCGTTGTATGTAACATTTATCAAAGTAGTAACATTGCATACGTTCAATTCTCAAAAGATTGTGCATTTGAAAACAATTTAACAAAATCAAGAACACAAACTATTGCTTTTCTGCTACCTTACTGAAATTAAAGATTGGTTTTATTACCCATGGTTCCCCACGTTGAAGGGATTTTACCAATTCAATCCTATTTTATCAACAGCACATCTTTTCACTACAATTCTAATGAAACGGCAAGCATGCGTATTCATACAGAGTCGTATTCGCTATGACGGCACCGCACGACCTCTTTTCCACTTACAGAACTGCCCGTAGCTGAATGCGTGAAAATTATTTTCGACATATTTCTGTCTTTTGCACTCTTTAACAAATCGCTATTCTGCTTCACGCATACTCGAAATTAATGTAGGTGTCTCCACTGCGGCGCCGTCATAGCGAATTATAACCGAACACTACAGCTGTAGCACATTTTTTCCAACACAGATATCAAATTCGCCTAGGTTTAATCGTCTGTAAAGAATTTGCGATCTGTTGGGACAACGAACTTGTGTCATTTTTTCTGGCACACTTCCCTAACACAGACATCAAATTGCGCTAGGTTTAATCGCGTGCGTAAGAAATCTGTTGGCACGAGGGGGTTTTGTCACTCTTTCTGGCGTACTTCCCAAGCAAGGACATCAAAATGGTCTAGGTTTAACCGCGGTGTTAAGAAATCTTGCTGAAATGAGGAAACTTTGTCACTTGTTTTGGCTTACTTCCCAAGCACAGATATCAAATTGATGTAGGTTTAGATCATCGCAAAGAATCTTCCAACCAATCACGAAGCGAGAATTCTGGTAAAACATAGGTTCATTATTTTCAATTTTTTAATAGTTCAACATCAAGAATCCTTACTTGTCTTCATTTAGGTCAATTCTTAGAAGATTTTCCGATCGATTGGTGTAAGAATATTGAAAATCGTTCGGAAAACCGCTGAGCTATTAGTGCTCAAAACCTTTCATTTTTCGTGACGCTCGCATTTTGCAGTTTTTTGGAATGACACCCTATCTCAAAACTTGCGGTAAGACGTAGTCCTACGTCAAAATAGGATTGGATTGGTAAAATCCTCAACGTGGGAAACCATGGATAATAAAAACAATCTTTAATTTCAGTAAGGTAGCAGGAAAGCAATAGTTTGTTCTTGATTTTGTTAAATTGTTTTCAAATGCACAATCTTTTGAGAATTGAACGTATGCACCGTTACTACTTTGGTAAATGTTACATACAACGCATATAGCATGTATATATGTTGCATATAGCATGTATACATGAAGAATCGAATGATTACAAGCATGAATACATGCCACTATCACTACAAAGAGACTTACGTAGTCCTGCGTCACCTATATATGCGGTCGTGTCTTATACACAACCCCTCTGACTTTTTTCCCTTGAACAAAATCAGCAACGCTGGTAAGTAACCAGGAAACCGCCAAGGCGTCAATTGCAGTTTGAGTGTAGATAAGCAAACTAGTATTTCTTTAAAGATTTTTTGGATTTTTTCGATTTATTGTACCACTTTTTCTAACTCAAGTGCCATCATTTGAAAAGCCATATTCACCGTTGTAACTAATTTCGAATATTTGAATGCAAGTAGATGTTTTGGTAAACCGTTCAATTGACAACTTTTTAGTGGTGACCCTAATTGTAAACGTCTGGTCTGAGTGATTTGATTTTACGTAGAATACTGCACTGTCGAAATGTCGAAGCGCAAAACAATCGATGCGTATTTTGGCAAAGGATCTGCTGGAAAAGTAAGTAGAGATATTTACATATGCGTTTGCTATATTGCGTACACGATATTGCGCATTTGTTCGCATATCAGCTCCATCTCCATACAAACAGGGAGTGTTATGCGAATAGCGATTGTATATCCATGGAATACACCGTTGTCGCAACATATCAAGCGCTACGTGAATACCCCAAGTGAAATTATTTTTTACTTGAATAATCTTAGCACTATAATTCGTTACAGAAACTTTGCCCACGAATAAATCAGACGCTCTAGAGAATGAAGAAGAATATAGCAGTTCTGGCAATTTAAAAGATTCTTGTGAAAGCTTGACGTTGGGAAGATACTGTTGAACCGGTTGAACCACGTGCTGTTGAACATTCGGGCGAGTAGTGGTTTGTACTGAAATTAAGTTTGAGTAAAAGATACAAACGAGAGTGTATACGATGACTATATTTGGTCATATTTCATTGTTAAAGGTACCTACATTGACTGCTCCATCTCCAATCTGTAATAACTGAGTACAGCTGTTTATGAAATGGTGATCCTAGATTATACCAGTAACCATAAGCATTAATCCAAAACCGTATATTGGAAATAATTCTGAAAAGAAACCATGGGTAATAAAAACAATCTTTAATTTCAGTAAGGTAGCAGGAAATCAATAGTTTGTGTTCTTGATTTTGTTGAATTGTATTCAAATGCACAATCTTTTGAGAATTGAACGTATGCAATGTTACTACTTTGATAAATGTTACATACAACGCATGTAGCATGTATATATGTTGCATATAGCATGTATGCATGAAGAATCGAATGATAGGGCTTTTGCTACACACATGCAAGACGTCTGTTAGGCACACATTGCATCTTTTCCTATTCGATGCAAAAAACACGTTGGATAATGATCATTTTTTCTAAAATTATTTATACATTCGAAACAATAAATGTTTAAATCAACCAAGAAATGTATCCCGATATATATGTTCACATTTAGCAGCATTTAGCACCCTATTACAAGCATGAATACATGATACTATCACTACAAAGAGACTTACGTAGTCCTGCGTCCCCTATACAGTGGACCCCCGTTCGTTTGAACGATTCCTCATGCAAACTAACGGGGTTAGCTTTTAATTTGAACAACTGGTAACCCTAAATATGCTGGAACTTGTGTGAACTGGCTGCCCTGCTCTTTGTTATTGTTTTGGTAGTTTGATTCAGTTGGCAGTTGCAAGCAGCGAATATTCATTCTCCGATCGGATTTCTACCATAATCGTTGGGAAAAAGCAATGTGAAACAGAATAAACACGCTAGATCAGCACAAACAAATCATGTTTATGTGCATTGTCTGCATAAGCAAATGATGTCATAATGAGTATGACGTTTGAACCATTTTTAATTTGCACGTCGTGCAAACCAACGGGGTTCAAATTAAAAAGTGTTCAGATTAAAAACGGTCAAACGAACGGGGGTCCACGGTATATACGGTCGTGTCCTGTACACAACCCCTCTGATTTTTATTTCAGATTTTGAATCGGCAGTCTTTTTTGCAGGCTTATTTTGATACTAAACTAGCTGACCCGACAAACTTCGTATTGCCACAAATTAACCTGTGTTGTACATAAATCATGAATCTCGGATGATCTTTGTCACTATCTCGAGTTTTGCAAGCCCCCCAGTGGGCGGCGCCTCCGACGGCGGGTCACCGGCAACACTCGCGACCGGTCCTGAATGATCTAGTGTTACTATAGATAGTTTTTGTGGTCTTGTTATTGATTAATGTTTTATGGAAGAGTCTCGAATTTCTCGAGATGGATTAGTTTTTGAGTTTCGCAAAAATTTCTGTTTTATTTGTAGGAGAGTCCATATCCCCCTACCACAGGGGTGAGAGGTCTCTAACTATCATAAAATAAATTCAAGACTCAAAAATCTCCTACATGCTAAATTTGGTTCCATTTGCTAGATTAGTACTCAAATTATAAGGAAATTTGTATTTCATTTGTATGGGACCCTCTTAAAAGGGAAAGGGGTCGTAATACACCACAGAAAAAAAAATTCTACCATCTAAAACTCTTACATGCCAAATTTGGTTCCATTTGCTTGATTAGTTCTAAAGTTATGAGCAAATTTGTATTTCGTTTGAATGGGAGACCCCCCCCCTCCTAAAAAGGTAAGAAGTCCTAATTCATCATGGGAAAAATGGTTGCCTCCAAAAACACCCACATGCCAAATATGGTTCCATTTGCTTGATTAGTTCTCGAATTATGAGGAAATTTGTATTTCATTTGTGTAGAAGCCCCCCCTCTTGAAGTGTGGAAGGATCCTAATTCACCGTAGAAAATATTTTTGCCTCCAAAAACCTCCACATGCCGAATTTGGTTCTATTTGCTTGATTAGTTCTCGAGTTATGGGGAAATTTGTAATTAATTTGTATTGGAGCCCCCCCTCCTAATGTGGGAAGAGGTCCTAATTCATCACAGAAAAAATTCTTGCCTCCAAAAACACCTACACGCCAAATTTGGTTCCATTTGCTGGATTAGTTCTCGAGTTATGAGGAAATTTGTATTTCGTTTGTATAGGACCCCCCCTCCTAAAGTGGGGAGGGGTCCCAATTCATCATTGAAAAAAAAATTGTCTCCAAAAACACATACATGCCAAATTTGGTTCAATTCGCTTGATTAGTTCTCGAGTTATGAGGAAATTTGTATTTCATTTGTACAGGAGCCCCTCCTCTTAAAGTGGGGAGGGGTCCTAATTCACCATAGAAAATTTTCTTGCTCTCGAAAACCTTCACATGCCAAATTTGGTTCCATTTGCTTGATTAGTTCTCGAGTTATGAGGAAATTTGTATGGAAGCCCCCCCCTCTTAAAGGGGAGAGGAGTTATAATTCCTCTTATAAAGAGGGGAGGGGTCTCAATTCACCATAGAATAAATTCTTGTCACCAAAAAAAACACCCACATGCCAAATGTTGTTCTATTTGCTTGATTAGTTCTCGAGTTAGGAGGAAATTTGTATTTCATTTGTACAGGAGCCCCCCCTCTTAGAGTGGGGAGGGGTCCTAATTCACCGTAGAAAATTTTCTTGCCCTCGAAAACCTTCACATGCCAAATTTGGTTCCATTTGCTTGATTAGTTCTCGAGTTATGTATGGAAGCCCCCCCTCTTAAAGGGGAGAGGAGTTACAATTCCCCTTATAAAGAGGAAGGGGTCTCAATTTACCATAGAATAAATTCTTGTCACCGAAAACACTCACATGCCAAATTTGGTTCTATTTGCTTGATTATTTCTCGAGTTATGAGGAAATATGTATTTCATATGTATAGGAGCCCCCCCTCCTAAAGTGGGGAGAGGTTTTTATTCATCGTAGAAAACATTCTTGCCTCCAAAAACACTTACATGCCAAATTTGGTTCCATTTGCTGGATTAGCTCTTGAGTTATAAGGAAATTTGTATTTCGTTTGTATAGGAGCCCCCCCCCCTTTTAAAGTGGGGAGGGGTCCCAATTCATCATAGAAAAAAATTTTGTTTCCAAAAACACACACATGCCAAATTTGGTTCCATTTGCTTGATTAGTTCTCGAGTTATGAGGAAATTTGTATGGAAACCCCCCTCTTAAAGGGGAGAGGAGTTATAATTCCCCTTATAAAGAGGGGAGGGGTCTCAAATTACCCTAGATT
Organism: Sabethes cyaneus; assembly: GCF_943734655.1. Lineage (NCBI taxonomy): Eukaryota > Metazoa > Arthropoda > Insecta > Diptera > Culicidae > Sabethes > Sabethes cyaneus. The sequence continues at coordinate 207,079,547 of NC_071354.1, read as the reverse complement.
AAATTCTTGTCACCGAAAACACCCACATGCCAAATTTGGTTCTATTTGCTTGATTAGTTCTCGAGTTATGCAGAAATTTGTGTTTCATTTGTATGGGAGCCCCCCCTCTTAGTGGGGGGAGGGGTCTCTAACCATCACTAAAACCTTTCCTGACCCCAAAAACCTCTACATGCAAATTTTCACGTCGATTGGTTCAGTAGTTTTTGATTCTATAAGGAACACAAGACAGACAGACAGAAATCCTTTTTTATAGGTATAGATTTGTAATGGTTCGACCACGGAAAGTGGTCGAAAAACGATCATACGCATAAGTATTCCAGTGCGGCGTGGAACAACCTTGGCGGAAAAAACGCCGCACCTGTAAAACCACGATTTTCAAACTTTGTGTACCTTTTTCTCAGAAACTACACAACGTATTGGAACAATCGTTTTGTTGGTAGAAGCTTAGCAAAGACTTTTATGACTTTTAAAGTTATTAAACAAAACACAGCTCGAGAAAAACAAAAAAGAAGAAGAAAAGATGACTGAAAAAATAAAATTTTGCATTCTTTTTCTTTTTTCTCTGATATTTAGGCCATTACAAATATTTTATAAAGTTTTTGTCCTTCCGGTGTTCGGCCACTGAAGGGGGGTGGGGGGGTTCGAAAAAAAAACAAAGTGAATCGTTCAAAAAAAATGGATTTTAAGAATTTTTATTTAAGGTTTGAACGTGAAAACCGAATCTATTCTTGCTTATAATATATATACGTTATTATTTTCTATGTAACAATATTCGAAAAAAGACAAAAACGAAGGAAAATTTTTTTGGACGATTTTCGGAAATTACTTTAGCATTAGCTTTTTAAATCATTTGCATGTATTGCAAAAATGCAAGCCAGATTTCGCGTCGCTGTCGCGTTTACTCTGTACGGGGCCTAAGTGTCCAAATTATGTGCAGCTGCTGATGGGGTCCAAAGTACGTTGGTTACCCTTAACCAGATATTCCCGGAAGTTAACTTGATCTCCATATACCTTTAGTTCCCTTTAGCAGCCCCTCGCATCACCGAAAACCAAGTTTTGGCCAATGAGGTGAGTAAAAATAAATCTATCGCGCAACACTGCTTAACCATCAAATTTATTTGATTTTTTCATCCCTTTTTGCAAACATGTAAACATAATGTGAGCTGGTCAGTTATTCAGTGAAAAAACACTAATTTGAGGCTATTTAATTATTCGACATTAGATATAACCTAAAATGGCTAAAAAATCCTCCCAAATCGGAGCTAAGTTACTCCGTTTAACCAACCTGCATAATATTACCGTTAAACAAGTGTACGCTTACGTTAAAGCCCTTCATTTGCATATTCGCAAACAGAACCAGAAAATTCGCGTGTTGCGTCGAAAGCTAAAAAATGTGGTAACCTATCGATTATAAGTCCTCAAAATGCAATCATTATTTCAATCACCATTTTCTTGCAGCGAAAATTGCATAGACTAAAATCATCGAATCGACAACATAACTCGGATGAGGATTCCGAAAAGGAAAATGCAGACGATGATGTAATGCAAGCCTTAGAAAGGGCAGAAAAACAGCAGATACTGGAACAAAACGCTGCCAACAACGACGAACCGTTAGATGTGAAAGCTTTCGTTGATGATATCAAAAAGACTGCCGAAGACTTCGATTATCAAAATCGGTACATTTATGAACCCACTTCCGGGTTGTATTATGATCCGGTTACTGGATATTACTATAATGCTGTAAGATATTTTTGAGAATCTGTTAATTGTTAAAATAATGGTTTGACTCGATAATTTTAGATCTATGGTTTACACTACGATGGTCAACGTGGATGTTATCTGAAGTATAACGAAAAAACTCAGCAGTATGAGTTCCACTCGCAAGTTATGCCGGAGAAGACACTTGAAGACAAGAAGCACTTAGCGCAGCAAAAGGTTTTTTAAACGACCTGTCTAGATAATTCATGACTGGAACATTTCTTTGTTTTCCCCGTGTTAGGTTTTTTCGCCCGCCAAGAAACAAAACCAATCAATTAATTCTTTAGTATCTGACTTTTCTGGCCTGGAGATCGGACGTATGCGTTCGAACGCTCTAGGTAGGTGACATTTGGAGCCGGCGTTGTTAAGAGCGGTCCTTCCGCTGTTTTCTTCTTTTCTCTGCATTCCAGAAACGGAAAGAGGAAAAACCAATCGATCGTTCCCGCCGTAGGCAGTCTTGGGAGACGACGGAAGAAAGACCCAAACGCCTTGCCCGGTCACGCAATCGCCGTCGCAACCGAAGTCGTTCGAGAGGAGACCGAGAAAGAAGCTACAGTGATAGTGAGAGCAGTCAAAAACGACGAATGCAGTCCCGCAAACGAAGGCAACAAAGTGGATCGCGTTCTTCGCCGGAGGTGCTGGAAAGCAAGACCCCAGGATGCTCTTCGGATGAAGATATTCAGTCATTTTTCCGATTCGTACGAAACACACCGCAAAAGAAGCGGAACAGAAGACGCGGCCGCGATTCTGCTGACCATCGAGAGGACGGCGAGTTGGATAGTAGTAGCAGCAGTAGCAGTAGCTGCGAGTGCGACTCCGGATCGGTAGTTATAGTGAAGTCCAGCGCGTCCGAATCGGATGGAGCGGCAGTTGAGTTTCCAGGAAGATATTCAGGTATTTGTCGATGTACATTTTTGTTTGATAGTCTGCCGGCTCTGTTAAAAGTACATTTCCTGATGGTAAATTTCATATGTATGTTTAATATGCTACATTTTTAGAAACGGTTAAAAATTATCCACCTTCTTTGAGATTGATTGTGCAGAAAACGAACATTGATGCTTTAAGAGAGGGGTCCTTATTTATCGTAACCTGTAAGGGTGGTACGCTAGGACGTGAAGGCAATCATGATGTTATCATTCCTGACCTGAACGTATCTAAAGTAAGTTATGTTTAGATTGCCATGTTTCATCTAAAAATGCAATTAATTATCCTCTTCTTTTAGTATCACCTTAAATTTAGCTATAGCGATAAGCACGGCGTGTACCAAGTGGTAGATTTGGGTTCACGAAACGGCACCATTTTGAACGGAACTCGGATGAGTGGAACAATGCAAGAGAGTGATCCGTTCGACATTGAGCATGGGCACGTAATTCAGCTGAATCAAACTATCCTGGTGTGTCACGTGCACGATGGTAATATTACTTGTAACGCTTGTGAGCCTGGCCTGCTGGTGAAGGGATTAGGCAGACGAAGCGGAGCCGGAATACGGTACGACGCAAACCGTATTACTGAGCCGGTCAGTCACAAGGAGGGGCTCAAGCGACTTCAAAAGATGTATGGACTGGAAAATGAAAGTAAGTGTAAAATGGAGTAACTTAACTTTCGAAATAAATGTACAAACTTGTTTGTCTTTAACTTCGCAGAATATATTGAACCGACTGAGGTTAATTTGGCTGATTATAAAGACCGAGCAGCACATCGACGAAAGACGAAAGGTAGTAGCAACGAGCATGCCAAAACACAGGTTGCTTCCGTCGAACAACATATCGGTAGTGAAAATAAAGGCTTCAAAATGCTATCCAAATTGGGTTGGAGCGAGGGACAGGCGTTGGGGAAAAAAGAAGAAGGTCTTCTGGAGCCAATACCACTCCTTACGAACGTTGGCACCAGTGGTCTGGGTAGTCAAGCTCTCGCGCAACCTACAGCTGGACAGTCGGCGAACGAGCGGAAGCAAATGATATGGAAAATGGCCCAGAAGCGCTATGAATCGTGTGCAGAAGTCATGGAAAAGAAGACTTCCGGTGATAGTAGTGCTAAGTCACCTGCTGCATCCCTTGCGCAGCACATCGGAAGCGAAAACAAGGGATTCCAGATGTTGTCGAAACTAGGGTGGAATGCGGGCGAAACGTTAGGCGCCAATGAAGATGGTTTGAAGGAACCCATTAAGCTGCTGACTAACGTAGGCACCAGTGGACTGGGTAGTCAACCCTTGAAAGATCCGAGTCGTGTGGCGGCAGGAAATGCAAGCAAAAAACTAATATGGAAAAAGAGACAGAAGAAATGTGAAACAAATGACATGTTTGGAGTATCAGATTCAGAGTAAAATTGTAGAATAAATTAGCAAAATAAAAAAAAAATTTCTCTATACGACGAAGTTGTATTACTATTCATTGGTTTCGAATATACTGGGGGTGACACTGACAATGTACTCTGCCATTTAACTCAGCAACGAAAAAAATCCTAATCCTAAAAAAACTTTACCGGGACCGCACATCGAGTCTTTTTCGGGACAAATCTTGTAAAAATCTTTTGCTGAGTGCTGCTCTGATTCAGGAGCCATGGATTAACGATACCACGATCCTCGGTTTATCCGGCGCTAATGGTAAGTTGATCTATTGCAATACACAGTCCAAACCGCGGACTGCCATTCTGTTAAATAAGAAAGTAACATTTTCTCCAATTACAGAATTAATCCAACGCGATGTCGTTGCTGTCGTGAACCGAAGTGACTGGCTTGCGTTCATCCACTACTGCTGCTGCTAAGCCGTAAACCGAAAGGTCCGCGCTGGTGGGTATCAGCCACCTTTTGCTGCGGCACTTTCGGACCAGCTATCAGTATTGCCACTGATTGTCCTGTCTGCTGCTGACGCGCCGTTGCCATATTGGACTATAATACGTTGCATTGACAGTGTTGTCATAGGAGACCGATGTGAATCGCTTTATTATTATTTTTGTTCATGATGTTTATTCATCATTAATTATTATTATTATTCTTATCTCCCACAGTTGCAATTATGGTGGTAGTCCCGACGACTAGAGGGAAGCAGGAGATAGTCGTTGCGTCCGCCTACTTTCCAGGGGACAAGGACGAAATATCACCGCCCGAGGTTGCTGAACTTGTGCGGTACTGCAGGGCAGTCAACAAGCCGTACGTGATAGGCTGCGACGCAAATGCGCACTACACGATATGGGGCAGCTCGGACACAAATAGCAGGGGTGAGTACCTACTTGAATATCTTTCTTCTAAAGATGTCAATGTAATCAATGTAGGGAATCACCCCACCTTTATAAACGCTATCAGACAAGAGGTCCTAGACCTTACTCTATGTAGCGCCTCTAAAGCTGAGAAAGTCAAAAATTGGCTTGTCTCTGATGAACCAAGTTTATCAGACCACAGACATATCATTTTTGACATCGAGGGTAATCTTCTAAAGAGAGAACAATTCAGGAATCCGAGGAAAACCGAGGTTCATTCTCCGCCTCCGTACTCCGTTCTCCTGTACACCGCCGAAGATCGTTCTTAGCACTTGTCGTTCGAAAACTCCGGTCCTCCTCGAGCATTGTCCATGTTACATACCCGTAGAGAACAACCGGTCTAATAAGCGTCTTGTACAGGGTGCACTTTGTACGGGGACTTAGTCTGCTCGACCGCAATTGCTTGTGGAGCCCATAGTAAGCATGACTTCCTCTGATTCTCACGGCTGGTATCATTGTCCGCCGTTACCAGTGAGCCAAGGTTGACAAATTCATCGACTACCTCAAACTCATCGCCGTCGATCAATACTACTACTACCCAAGCGGTGTCGTTCGGCCTCGGTTCCGCTGGCCAGCATGTACTTTGTTTTATACGTATTTACCTTTAACCCAATCTTTTCTGCTTCGCGCTTTAGTCTGGTGTACTGTTCAGCCACAGCCACAGATGTTCTTGCCATCGGCAAAGCAGACGAATTGACTAGATTTGTTGAATATTGTGCCCCGCGTGTTGATATCCGCTCTGTTCACAACACCTTGTAGCGCTATGTTGAACAGCAGGCATGAAAGACCATCACCTTGACGAAGCCCTCTGTGTAATTCGAATGAACTTGACAATCCACCAGAAATCCGAACACAGCACTGTGTACCATCCATCGTAGATTTAACCAGTTTGATGAGCTTCCTGGGGAAGCTGTTCTCGTCCATGATTTTAAATAGCTCTTTCCGGTCGATGGTATCATATGCGGCTTTGAAGTCAACGAATAAATGATGCGTGGGAACTCTTCATTCATGGCCCTTTTGGAGGATTTGCCGCAGTGTAAATATTTGATCCGTTGTAGACCGACCTTCGACGAAGCCGGCTTGATAAGTTCCCACAAATCTATTCGCAATTGGTGATAGACGGCAGAAAATGATTTGGGACAGCACTTTATAGGCGGCATTGAGAATGGTGATCGCTCGATAGTTCTCACAGTCCAACTTGTGGCCCTTTTTATAAATTGGGCAGATAACCCCATCTTTCCACTCCTCCGGTAGCTGTTCCGTATCCCAAATTCTAACAATTAGTCGGTGTAGACAAACGGCCAGCTTTTCTGATCCCATTTTAAAAGGCTCCGCTCCGATGCCATCTTTTCCAGCTGACTTGTTGTTCTTTAGCTGCATGATGGCCTCCTTAACCATGATGGCCTCAGGTGTTCGTCGAAGTGCTGCTTCCACATATCGGTCACCTCACGATCGTCCGTCAGAATACTGCCAGTCTTATCCCGACACATTTCGGGTCGCGGCACAAAGCCTTTGCGGGATCCGTTCAGTTTCTGGACAGTTTCTCGATTGGAATCCACAAGGACAGCGTAGAAGAGGCAGACCCAGAGGCTCATGGCGACGGAGCTTAGCCAACGACATCCGGGTAGTGATGTCCGAAATTTTCAATTATTCGATTACCGATTAATCGGCGAGCGTTGTCTGAACTAATCGATTAATTCAACTATTCGTGCTAATGGTATTCGATTAGAAATATTCGAATATTTTTTTCATTAATTCGATTAATCGAACGATTATGAACGATTAGCGGCCATTATTCGGGGATTATTCGCATTCATATTATTTCCTTTGAACTATTCGATTAATTCAACTACTCGTGCTGGCAGTACTCGATTAAAAATTATTCGAATATTTTTATAATTATTCGATTAGTTGAATTAATCGAACGATTAACGGACATCACTACATCCGGGCTGTAGACGAGAACCTGTCCTGGCGACAGGTAAAAGCCATGGCGGGTAACCGTCAGCAGTGGAGATCTCTGATTTCATCCCTTTGTTCTGCCGGACCGGCGGACATGGACACATAAGTAAGTAAGTTCAGTTTCTGGTAGAACTTTCGCATTTCCTGAAAACGATGCAGACGCCTGCTCTTCCAGGTAGCGCTTTTTCTCCCGAAAGATTTGGTTTCGCTGCATCTTCTTCTGTTTGTGTCTTTCCACGTTTTGACGTGTGGCACTGCGCATCTTGGCCGCCCGCGCAGCGTTCTCCTCATCCATCACTCTCCTACATTCATCGTCAAACCAATTGTTCCGCTGATTCCGGGCCACATGTCCGATGGAGCTCTCCGCTACACTGCTGATGGCTGTTTTGATAGTGTTCCAATAGTTCTCGAGAGGGACTTCGTCCAGCTCGTCCTCTTCCGGCAGCGCAGCTTCGAGTGAATGCGCGTAGTTTGCGGCGACGTCTGGCTGCTTCAGCCGCGCGAGATCTAACCGAGGCTGGCGTCGGTACCGAATGTTGTTCACAACGGAGAGTCTTGGGCGCATCCTAACCATCACTAGGTAGTGGTCCGAGTCAACGTTAGCGCTTCGATAGGATCTGACGTCGATAATGTCTGAGAAGTGCCGACTTTCGATCAAAACGTGGTCGATCTGTGATTCTGTCTGATTTGGTGACCTCCAGGTGTACTTGTGATGGATTCTGTGCTGGTAAAAGGTACTACGTATGGCCATGTTCTTGGAGGCGGCAAAGTCGATAAGTCTTAGGCCCATTTCATTCGTCCGCTGGTGTGCACTGAACCTTCCAATCACCGGTTTGTATTCCTCCTCCTGGCCGACCTGACCATTGAAATCCCCGATGACGATCTTCATATCATGTTTAGGGCAGCGGTCGTATTCACTCTCCAACTGCGCGTAGAATTCATCCTTGTCGTCATCGGTACTTCTGAGGTGAGGGCTGAGCACGTTGATGATGCCTATATTGAAGAATCGGCCCTTGATTCTCAACCTGCACATTCGAGGATGGATTGGCCACCACCCAATCACCCGTTTCCGCATTTCGCCCATGACTATGAAAGCTGTACCCAGCTCGTGTGTGTTGCCGCAGCTCTGGTAGATGGTATGTCCATCTCTGAACGTACGTACCGTTGAGCTCTTCCAGCACACCTCCTGCAGCGCTACGACGTCGAACTTGCGGCTCTTCAATACGTCGGAGAGCACTCGAGTGCTCCCTTGGAAGTTGAGAGATCGGTAGTTCAACGTCCCGAGTATTTAATCCATAGTCCTTTTTCGTCGCGTGGGTCTATTCCGATTGTTCTAGTAAGAATTTATTTGTTTTTCGTTCCGTACTTTAGTATTTTTCGTGGTGACGGCTTGCAAAGCCTGCTACACCAGCCCTCTGTTTCACCGGAAGGCCAACGAAGCTCGAAAGAGCCCTCCTTTCCTGTCAGCATACGACCTTGGCTTCCACCGGGGTTGGTTACCCGATCTCCACCAAAGTTGCTCGTATCCCGGCTGGTACCACGAGGAGGTAGGAATAGGAGTTGCTCAATAAGAGGCTATGAACCACTGTAGGGTCTATTTTATGCCTACACGTGCACAAGGCACCGACGGTACGCATTATTCAGCCGTTTACCAGGCTGCCACAAAAGACGATCATCAAGACTGTCGCAGTGGTCTTTTAACCTAATACCCTTCTGGCATACAATAAAAAAGAGTGGGGGGGGGGGCACCCATACAAATCTATTTCTATAAAAATGAATTTCTGTCTGTCTGTCCGTATGTTCCATATAGAATCGTAAACTACTGAACCGATCGGCGTGAAAATTTGTATGTAGGGGATTTTGGGGCCGAGGAAGGTTCTTATGATGATAAGAAACCCCTCCCCTACTAAGAGGGGGGGCGACCATAGAAATGAAACACAAATTTCTGCAAAACTAGAGAACTAATCGAGCAAATGGAATCAAATTTGGCATGTGGGTGTTTTTGGAGGCACGCTTTCCGGTTTAAATCTTGTGGTGATTCCTTGGACATGGTTTTTTGTTGTTGTTGTTGTTCATGGGCGATCTGATTTGGCCCGCGCAATGCCTATGCCCGGGCACCACTCGTTCCTACACATAACAGACCTCGGTATGTTTCTTTTACGAGATTATTTTTACTTCTCACAGAACTTGCGCGTGTTGTTAGCCCGGAATAGATGTTTTAAGCTTTAGCTCTTCCGTTTCGATTCAAAGTTTAGCGGATTTCGAGTGCCTTGTTGCCTCTGTAACCTATAGCTTATGTACCCTATCCCACTGAAGGGGCTGCCGTCTTAGAGTGGACGAGAGCCACTTCGTAATTTTTCCGATTTTCTTGGTCACTTGAGATAAAATGACCCATATGTGACTGCCCTCTGGTCCTCGGATAAATTTGGTGTTTTTCGACCAATTCCTAAGCCTACAGAATAACAAAGTTTACCAAAGGTTTCGAGTTGGATACAGTTTCGATTTTGTCCAATTCTTATGAGTTAAATTAACATTAATTAATAAAAATATTATGTTTATGCATTTAAACAAATGTATTTTTCTTTAGTGATGAAAAGTTACTCCCTTAAGAAGTTAACTGAAAATCTCTATTATATAACCTGGCGCATATTGAATGGTAATAGCAAGTAAGTTACACGTGAACAAATCATCACTCAACAATAAATTTGATTTTCGTTCCAGGATATTTGCCACTAGTTCTTATTCATACATCAGCACAATTCCAGTTCGTCCTACTCAGCTTTGGGCAAACAGAAATAAACGGGCACCAGTGCCTGTGCCGTTGTTCGGTTTCCTTCGCTGATGCTGATGCTGATGATGATTATGGCGATGATTGTGTGATGATGATGGGACGGTAAATAGTTGGTTGGTACCTACTGACGCTGACGATGACGGTTTGTCTGAACTTGAACTTGAAAACGGTAGCAAAAGTGACGTAAGCTGCGGTTTAACGATCGAAAGCGGGTCGATGATGCTAAATTGCATCAACGTTTCGGTCGGTTCGAGTGCTGCTGCCTGGAAGCAGCAACGGCAGGAACGAGGGTGGGTTTGCTCTGGAGCAGGGCTCGGAAGGAGTCGCAGATGTTGCCGCCGCCTCATAGCACGGTGTCAGTTTTTCGTCGTTTCGGTTCGGTTGTTTCTAGCGTGGGAAATTAGGACCGCTCTCGTTAGCGGCTGCCAACTGTTGGTAGAGAAATTAGTTGTTTTTAACTCGCAAATCGTTAGCCTTGGTTTATGAATTTTGGATTACAGGGAAAACCGCTGCCTAAGATTAGTCGTTCGTGTGATGGATATGATAATTTTTGCAGCAATTTGTTTCTGCACGGGTGCAGAATTGAAACATTTGCTTTCGTTAATCCTGTCAACGAGAGGTTATAGTAGAGGCAGAATCCAACTCACGAAAAACTCAACAAATTATTTTAATTGAACGCTTTCGAAACAGTCAATGAAATTAATTGCAATTAATTTCTTCGCTTTGAAACACGTGTCATATAAAAAAGAGGAAAAGGGTTAAGCTTACAATAGTTTCAACAATCGGATAGTTTCACAAATTAGTCGTTATTATGCTATCACAGCATTGTGCGAAATTCTCGGCTTCGAAGGTCTTTTAGCATGGGAATGTAGCACTAGCACGGAAAACATCATGTACCTACATCATTAATCAGTTACGAAGTGTGTATCAACAAAAGGCTATGTTGTTGTGACGAATGTAGTGCAAAGCTGCTGTGCTTTGATCTTAAGAAGCTTTCAATTTTGTAGGCAATTCTGTCATGAAAGTACTCACGCGTTTTCATCTTGATAATAATAAACGTAGAAACGCATCACCGTAGGATTGTACAGGATATTTTCTCCTCTAAAAAGCAACAATGAGGGTGCATCGCACGTGAACTAGCGCAATGCTTTTATGATTACCTGTTCATAATCTGCATGACACAAATCGGTAGCGTGGATAGCTTTTGCGATGGGCGGAAGTACCTACCAAGTTATTCGGCTTGTTTAGTGTGAAATTACGACCATTTCGGGGGGAAAATATTACCCGCTCATACACATTCGGTATATTGGAATGGACATGTACACAATTTGTTCTGTTTGGAGAGCAAACGTGAACTATTTAACTCGGTTTCATAACTCCCTTAGATTTAAACTGGTTACATTGAAGAAAGCGTTCAGATTATAGATCAATAACCGGGAATAACAATAACATAAATAATATCTCCATAACAATTCCATAAATGATTTTCTATGTTGAGTCAACTCTCTGATGTTGTGTTAGCATGCTTGCTCAAAGACATAATTGACCTTCAATGGCAATAATCATTTTAATTATCAAATATTTATGCATATTTCATTTTTTGTGTATGGAAAAACAAATCTAGTGAATTTTGAGACTCGTGACAACTGCAAGTTTGAAAACAACCATGCGCTCCCTTCCCCATATTTTGAGCAAATGTGGTTATTTTTAGCAATTGTAAAACTATGTCTAAATGAAATAAAACTGAAATTGTGTTGGAAATGATACATTCATTGATTTGGAGGAAAAGCAAATGCATAATATTTTTTTAACTTGTTTTGGTTTTTGGATCTGTTTATAACAATTATTCTTTTGATACTAACGAACAAAACTAAAAATTGTAATATTAAGTGAATATCTCAAAACAATAATATTTTATAGTTCAATTAAATTTAAATTTAAAAGAAAACCGATTTGGTCAACTTGGGTAATTTATATAGTAAAACAAAAAGTCTTCATCATCGGTGTCAACAGATTTGAGCGGATAGAGTTGGATCTCTGTACTCTGTCACTAGAAAAGCACTGTTTTGGTAAGAGAGATAATAGACTCAATCTTCAAGTTTACAGTAAACTATCAATAATGCAATGTAAAAATGTTTCTGTCAACCAGCCTGATACACCACTGGTCCGTTAGTCTGACTCCAGATGATACTCGACCAGAACGATATATCGTCCAAATAAAATTCCGAGTTCAAAAGAAATCCCGAATTTAAATAAAATTCCGAGGTCCACATATGAGCCCAAATCAGCGTCCACATTTCTGTCAAAAAGTGAATTCAAATCAGAGTCCCAATCTAATCCAAATCCGAGTTCATAGCTGAATCTAAATAAGAGTCCAAATCTGAGTAAAAATCTGAGTACGCATCTGACACCAAATTTGAGTCCAAATCAGACTCCAAACCGAAATCAAAGTCCAAAACGGAGTCCAAGTTACTTACTTTAGTAGCCGAGAACCGGGGTGATTCTTGCCGTGTCAAGAATTCCTCTCCATTTTACTCGGTCCTGGGCTACTCGTCGCCAATTCGTTGCGCGTCTCGACACACGCAACTCGGCTTCAACCTGGTCGAGCCATCTGGCACGTTGGGCACCTCTGTTCCTGGTGCCGGTGGGGTTCTTGAGGAGAACGGATTTCACTGCATAGTCGTCCGATATCCTTACGACGTGGCCAGCCCACCGTAGTCTCCCAACTTTCGCCAGGTGTACGATGGAAATCTCTCCTTGCAGTGCCTGTAGCTCGTGATTCAAACTCCTCCGCTGCTCTCCGCTTTCCATTTGTACTCCGCCAAAAATAGTCCGCAATACCTTTCGTTCAAATACGGCAAGTGCACGTAGTTAAGCAAAGTTACTGTCTCAAATCCGTAGAGGACTACAGGTCTGATTAGCGTTTTGTACATCGTCAGCTTTGTGCGGCGGCGTATGCTCCTTGATCGAAGCGTCTTGCAGCGAGGAAAGTAGGCTCGATTTTCACCTTAAATGCGTCGTTGGATTTCCTTTCTGGAGGATTTGTCGGAGAATAAAAATTTGATCCGTAGTAGCACGGGCCCGGTTGGTAAATGGTTGGATAATGCGTAAAACAGACCCCATTGTGGTCCCTAGGCTCTTATCTAGCAACTCCTACCCCTACCTCCACTTAGCGGAGATCGGGTAACCAACCCCGGTGGAAACTAAAATCGTATACTAACAGGGGAGGAGACACAGTGTTGTCTCGACACTGAAAGATGGCAGCCCCATCCCGAGACTCGGTAGCATAAGCCCTAGTACGGCTACCTATCTAAACCCAAACAACTAACAACAAGAGTTAAAAAATATCTTCCCGGAACATTCGGCATGGACCAAGGCGGACGAAATAAGGATATGGAATGGAAACTTGGTACCTGGAACTGAAGATCGCTAAATTTCGTTGGTGGCGACAGGATGCTACTCGATCAGTTAGAACCCCGAAAATTTGGCATCGTGGCACTGCAGGAGATCTGTCGCAAAGGCGAGAAGGTGTGGAGGATCTTTGGTGGCAAAGCCCAATTTTTCCAGAGTGGTGGAGCAACCAACGAGCTGGGAACGGTCTTCGTAGTGTTGGGCAAATGCAGGATCGCGTAATGGACTGGAAAGCGATCAACGAGAGGATGTGCGTGTTGAGGATAAAAGGCCGTTTCTTCAACTACACAAAAAGGAAGGGTTCTACGCGCAGCTGCAGGCAACGTAGGACAGCTGCTCACCACGGGACATCAAGATCGTCATCGGGGATATGAACGCCCAAATCGGCAGGGAAGCAATGTATAGACCGGTGCTCGGGCCCCATAGGCTGCACACCGACACGAACGATAACGGCCAGCGATGCATCAACTTTGCAGCTTCCCGAGGCTTGGTGATCAAAAGCACCTTCTTTCCACAAGGCCACCTGGAGTACACCTCACCAACGAACCTCGAACCAAATCGTCCATATTCTCATCGAGGGCCGGTTTTTCTTGAACATCATCAACGTACGCTCCCTACGGAGTTCGGATATTGACTCGGACCACTACCTAGTAGCAGTACATGTGCGCTCAAAACTATCGACGGTTTATACCTCGCGAGAAAGTCGCCCTCCTCGGCTAAACGTTCGGCAACCCGCGAACTGCCGAAAACTACGCGCGTGTGGTTGAGCCTTATTCTGTTGAGCTAGATGCTTCAACCCTCGAAAATGGATGGAGTATGATACGCTCGGCCGTCAACGAGGCCGCAGCCCCGGGACTAAGTGTGGAAACCTCGAGTACACGAAATGGTTGGTTTGACGGGGAATGCCAAGAAGCGATCGAGAGGAAAAAAGAGCTTGGGAAAACTGTCTGAGCATATCCACGAGAGAGAATTTGGCTAAGTATCGACGAGCGAGGAATGAGTTGACCACGATCCGGAGGAGGAAAAAGCGCCAGAAGGAGGACAGAGATCGTGAGGAGCTAGAACAACTATTCCGGGCTAATGACCCCCGCAAGTTTTACGAGAAGATGAACCAAACTCGCAAGGCCCACACACCAAAACCTGACATGTGTAGGGACGAGGGAGGGGATCTAATCACAAACGAGCGTGAGGTGGTCGACAGGTGGAAGCAATTCTTCTATGAGCACCTCAACGGCGATATAGCAGTACGGAGTACCTACAAACGACAACAGCGTACCGGTTCCCGATCTCGAAGAGCTCCGGCGAGAAATCGTTCTGCTGAAGAATAATAGAGCAGCCGGAAAGGACCGACTCCCGGCAGAACTCTACAAAAATGGCCAAGAACCGCTAGCAACAGCACTTCACTGGCTGATTTCAAGGATTTAGGAAGAAGAGAAACTTCCGGAGGAGTGTATGGAAGGCGTAGTCTGTCCCATCTACAAAAAGGGCGACCGGTTAGACTGCTGTAACTACCGCAGCATTACGCTGGTCAACGCCGAAGGTGCTCTCCCAGATTTTGTTGCGTCGTCTATCCCCAATAGCAAGAGAATTCGTAGGGCAGTATCAGGCGGGCTTTATGGGGGCCCGTGCTACTACGGATCAAATTTTTACTCTCCGACAAATCCTTCAGAAAGTACAACGAGAGTACAACGTGCCCACGCTCATCATATTTTCAGAGCAGAATACGATACCGTTGAACGCGAACAGCTATGGCAGAAAATGCACGAGTACGGTTTTTCGGACAAACTGACGCGGCTGATCAAAGCTACTCTGGAACGAGTGACGTGCTACGTGCGCATTTCGGGAACACTCTCAAGCCCTTTCGAATCGCGCAGAGGGTTACGGCAAGGGGATGGACTGTCCTGTATGTTATTCAATATCGCTATTGAAGGTGTGGTCCGGCGAGCGGGTATCGAAACGAGAGAAACGATCTTCAGCAAGAGTAGCCAACTTCTAGCCTTTGAAAATGACCACGAAATCATTACTAGAAACCGTGGGACGGCGGAGGCAATCTACGCCAGACGCCAGAGAAATCGAGCTTACTTTTCCCTCCGCAAGACGTTTCGATCTAGGAGCATACGCCCCTGCACAAAGTTGACGATGTGCAAAACGCTAGTAAGACCGGTAGTCCTCTACGGACTTGAGACAGTAACTTTGCTTACGGAAGACATACGTGCACTTGCCGTTTTTGAACGAAAGGTGTTGCGGACTATTTTTGGCAGAGTACAAACGGAAAGCGGAGAGTGACAGAGGCGTATGAATCACGAGCTACAGGCACTACTTGGAGAGATTCCCATCGTACACCTGGCGAAAGTTGGAAGACTACGGTGGGTCGGCTACGTCGCAAGGATGCCGGACGACTGTGTAGTGAAATCCGTTCTCTTCAAGAACCCCACCGGCACCAGGAACAGAGGTGCCCAACGTGCCAGATGGCCCGACCAGGTAGAAGCCGAGTTGCGTGTGACGAGACGCGCAACGAATTGGCGACGAGTAGCCCAGGACCGAGTACAATGGAGAGGAATTTTTGATACGGCAAGAGCCACCCCGGCTCTCGGCTGAATAAGTAAGTAAATAAGTAAGAGTAGTTTCTTAGATCATGTTAGGCATCTGCTGTACAAGATTACTTTAGAAACATTTATTCAGCACATGTTGAACATTTAATAAACTATTTGAACTAAAGTAATGTATTTCGCTTTATCACATCTATTCTTTTAAACAATCGTGTACATAACAAATTTGGCGGCTGTATCTGTTTACGGTTACTAATTGATTGTTTAGTGTTGATGCAAGTTAAAAGATCATCGGAATGTTGTTGGCATGATGTGAAGTAAAGTGGGCCTAATATAAATTTAAATTGTAAAGTGTAAAGTAGGGGAGTGTCGTCGTGGTTGGGCCACGTTTTGGAATTCGCCCATAACTATCGTTTCAAAAGGAATTTTGGAAATCTAAATACATCGTTGCAAAGGTCTAAGAATAAGGTTTATTTCCGAAAAGTTTTGAACTGTTTACTTGAAAAATAAAAAAGTTGTAGGCATTTACGTTAAGACAAAAAATGTTGTCATAGTCGGGGCCATGTTGTACAGGTTGGGCCACCGCAGAAAATCTAAAAAATACGTATTGAAATTCTATATAGATACATGAAAAGAATGAATTCCGTGAACAACGGCTCATATAGGTACAAATACACTATTTTTAATTGCATTTTTGCGAAATTTTGGCGATCTTGTAAAATCAATATTGCTGCAATCGCCTTTTCCGAAGTGTACAACTACAATGAAAAAACAACAAAAATCTAGGTTTTTATCGTATTAATTTTGCTTTATTTCATCACATTTTACGTGACTGACATTCTCTAGCGATTATTGCGCTTCTGCGCTTAACATTATGGTGGCCCAACAATGACTACTCAAGTGGCCCGACCTGTACAAATAGCACTTTTCTAGTATTTCACCTTAGCCTTCCCGAAAACACCTTACTGGAGGGGATTGTCATATAGTCTTCGTGTGCAACACAACACACTTCATACATTTTCAAAATTTATCTCGATAATTGCAGTTTATGAATCATTTCTTGAAAAAATGTTCATTGCGCATGGAAAACTTTTTTTGTAAGATTTAGTCACTGAATTCAGTACGGGTGTTTTGAATACGCGATTGAAACTTACAATATTGTGAAAAGTTAGCTATCACAGTAAGAAGTTTTACAATGGTTGTATCATAGATATCATGAGTTACTAAAACTGTAAAATCGTGATGGCCCGACCATAACAGTGGCCCGACGATAACGACAATACCCTATAAAGTGTCATTCAAGTTATTGGTGGTAATTGTAACCATCGGTTACAATGTATGAATTAGGGGGGAGGAAAGCTTACTGGAGAGTCGGTTAATAAAAAGGTTGAGCTGTCAACTGAGTGAGTGGTATCCCTCCACGTCTGACGCTCAGTGCCTGGGACGGAGGGGCCCCTCACGGAGGGGAAGGCCTTCTCTAACACAAACACGGTGATCTCAGATGCATCGGTGGTATTCCTCCACGTCTGACGCCTAGCGTCTGGGACGGAGGAGCCACAGATACATGATCGCCCACAGATACCCTGAAACATGCGATCAAGGAATTCAAGGCCACAGGGTGCCGACCAGGATAATTGTTGCCAGGACAAAAGTTCGGTAAAAATCGGAAAACTGGAAGGGAATCCGATTTTTAACAGAGCAAGGTTTGAAAAGGGCTCAGACCCGGTTATCAAACTGACTTTGTTGTGAAAACGCAACGGAATAGAGGTGCGCGTTAATTTAATTTATTTAAAGAGTTTTAATTTCTATGATGTAAAATAAGTGTATTGTCGTTTGATTGTGAGGAAAAGTATTAGTGCCAAACAAAAAGGTGAACAAACAGAGACGTTCATACAATAAGAACAACAAACTACCAAACCAAAGACCACAGACAAATAAAAATAGTGAAACCCTGGGTGAATAATTAAACAGAAAACAAA
This sequence comes from Sabethes cyaneus, assembly GCF_943734655.1. Taxonomy (NCBI): domain Eukaryota; kingdom Metazoa; phylum Arthropoda; class Insecta; order Diptera; family Culicidae; genus Sabethes; species Sabethes cyaneus. The sequence continues at coordinate 207,061,842 of NC_071354.1, read as the reverse complement.
AAGGTCCTCGAGGGGCCTTTTGTTTTTGGACATTACTTCTCAGATTCCGGCGCCCGCTTCTGGTGTGACCTTTCGGAAAGACGCATTAAACCACCAAAAGCTTCGTAGAAGCAGCGGACCTTCCGCATATCCAGCGTAGCCACGAATTATCGGTTGTCGGCCCCGACCGCTACACCGGCCCTGCCCTTGCCGAGCGTGGGCGGGCCCCAGCGCTGCAGTGTAACCACCAACTACCCACGGTTGCCTGGCCAGCCCAGCTATCCCGGCTGTTCCTTTGCCGAGTGCGGTGAACCTACATACGATATTGGTTCGACCATTATATTGTGAGAGAGAACACCCGGGACCTAGAAACACACCAGCAAGTAGAAATCCTAGTGTAGTAAGTACTGTAGGGATAGGGAAAATAAAACATTGTATTGTACGTAACGAGTTTTTGCCCAAAGCGACATTATCCTCTAATTTTACATCCATCGTACAAGTCGAGTTGTTTATTGATTTGAGTTTATTGAGTTGATTTGGTAATTATCCCTGCTATTGATCCATTTCCTGTGGTTCCTGTCTCCGATCGAGATACGGTTTGTGTATAGACCTAGGCAGCTTGAGGCTATTATATTGGTTGCCATCAAGTTACCCTACTGTCCAGAACGCACCGGGGGGGGGGGGGGGGGGGGGTAAAATGGCCCATGCTATTAATCGCTTAAAAACGCGGAAACTATTTGGTAAAATTATGAATGCGCATTTTATTTTGGTGTAAAACACGCTAATTCATAATTGTGTAGAATGTAAAAGCATCAAACATAGCCACATCCAATAAAATCAAGCGATTATCCGCGATCTTATTCTACATGTAAGAAATCAAGGTTTTCTCTTAAGCTTTTACCACTAGTCGGTATGCAAATTTCATAATAAATACAGTCTATCTAATTGATATACTGTCATACTCGATGATTCATCACAAAAACGACATTAATCAGGCATTTTTTTCACATATATTGCAAAAAACTTCAAAATATAAAACAGGGGTAGAATGCATCGCAGCGGGATCGAACAGTTATAAAATATTTTTAATTTGCAGTACATCTTTTGTTTCGGATTATTTATTAAAAATGTAGCAATATTATGTATTGTGTAGGACTTAGAATTTGCCTTAAACCTAATTGTACATTGTTTAACTTACAATATTTCATGACACATCAGGTGGAGAAAAGTAGATGATTAAATTTTATTGCCAATTATGTTGAGATAGGAGCCCATTGTATCCCAGCAAACAATCGTTTGTAACAAACGCTTAACGAACGCTTCCGCCATTGCGGCAGCCTAGTTTTAGGAGTTTACACAACACGTGATTGAATGGTAAATTTTTTGATTGCGTTTAACGCCTAGCTGGGCAAACTTGGTGCGTTTTGTCCACGGGCTTTGGCGTTCTGCCTCACATAATGATTTTGACTCTTGCCAAAAATCGTCAAAAATAACAAAAAATACTGATTTTTGTTAGGAAATTTCACCAGGAGTAAGTGTAAAAAAGATCCCAAAGTCTTCTAGAAGTTGATAAACGTGGAACAAACACGCCGTTGCTCTGCAAAATGATGTTTTGCTTAAGCGGTGCATTCTGCACCACCTTATCCTACCTTTTATTCCACACCTGCACTTAGCGGTGCTGCTGATAAGTTTGTATGACGATTATTCGACTCTTATTCCACACTTCCTCTTAGCAACGTTTGTGCAACGCTCATTCTTCACTTATTCCACTTTTATTTCACGCTTGTTCTCAGCAATGCTGCTGATATGTTGGCGCCATGCTCATTCCATTCTTATTCCACTTTTACTCCACAATTGCTTTTAGCTGATATGTTTGCAGTTTGCACAACGTCTATTCGACATGAATTTTCATGGTAGGTTTTAAGCGACCGGTATTCCACATCTGATCTTCTTAGCTGTGCTGCTGATACGTTTGCACAACGTCTTTTCGACTCTTATTCCACACTTACATAACAACGTACAGATGTTGCTTAGAAGCTACAAGATATATTGGATATGACGTTTAAACAACAGGTACTTCAGCAAATTTGTTTATTCAGCACCGGATGCAATTACACAACTCTTGTTCCACACCCACTCGTTTAAGAGCTGCCGTTTTGTTCCTTGAGATCGTTTTACAAAAATATTCAAATAACTACATTAATAAGTCAACAAAAAATTATGTGGTTGATCTAAAGATATCCTGTTCATTAAATTAAGATTTATTAAAATCCTTTGTTGACTAAAACCAAGCTAATGTTTGAGAAGGTCTTTTAACGACAGTTCTTAGATACGTTCCTTAAGTAAAACCCGCTGACTCAGCATCAGTTTGTGGATTTCAATGCGATGTATGATTCAGTTGAACAAAAAACAAGTTGTGACGAATTATAAATTGAACATAGTTTACCGCTGAAACCGATTAAGCTGATTCGAAAGACATTGGAGGGATCAACATCATGTGAGGCACTTTTGTGATAATGATAAAAGCTTTTAAAATTATTGAAATCGGCTGAACGGTTTCGGAGAAACCATCATGTACCGTGGTTTTCAATTTTTCGTTTCTAACTTTTAAACGAAACTTTTAATCGAGGAATAATCTAAAAGTTATCTACTAAGTAATAACACAAGGAATTAATATATGACACTCGACCCTTCAGGCCTCCGATCAATATCGCGCTTTTCGACCTACTTCTAAACGTTTGTTAACATAAAACAGAAATAAGTATTTCCTGCGAATAGGTGAAATTTTGTATTGGCACTTTTTTGAGGATGGCTGTTTATTGTAAAAGTGTTAAAATACGCTTTCCAGACTTAAATTCGATATAATTAATTACCAGAGATATCATCCAGTTTCGTGACCACTTTTTTTAAAACCAAAGCAAAGCATTTAAATCTAAACCATAAATGAGTTTTTTTATTATATAAACTAATCAAGCTGTAATGACAGTATGTCATGTATTCATTCTCCTAGTTTTACCGCTAGCTAATTTTGCGTTGCATTCAGTAAATTGCCAATTGCCAATTGCCTCGGCAGGTCAATTACGCCACCACCAAAGGAATTAATAAATTTAAACACATGTAACCAATCAAAATCTTTCCGTTCCCCCCATTAATCACCCGCCTTTGATTCCAATAAACATTTACTATTATTATAACTGCACCTCGTTAAATCTATTTTCCCCGGTGGCAACGGCGACGACGACGACGACGACGACGATGGCGGCGACGACCTAGAAGCCGCATGCATATTTCCTCCTTCTTTCGGAGAGTCGATCATTTCTCACCGTGTAGTAGAATGCAGTTGGCAGCAGATATACTGGGGGCCATACTACTGGATCTATTGCCCACCGTTTACAGAATACAGTTTGCCTTTATAGGAAAATATCGTTTGGGGTACAATGTACATACAGCTGTCATTATAACTTTTTTGCGCTACACATCCATAAAATACGCGCCGTGTTTACTAGCAGCTTCAGTCCACGCCGGATGAAACTTTGGGCCATTCTTTGCAAGTGTCCTGGGCAAGTTTGTGATCAGTCCGGTGCAACACCGATCGCCAGCCTAGAACCTATAATAGTCATTGAGAGTACCAGTACGCAAACCTTAGACAGTCGGGAACGGCCACCGCTTCTTGCAGCGACCGGCGACCGGTATAAAGAATTATTAAGATTTATCTCCCGACTGTTGGCCGCGATCGCCGCTTATTGGATTTTATGTTTTCGATTAAAGATTGGCGATTCAAGAATAATGGCCTCGGACGGACGTGTGTGTACGCCGGGAACCGCACTTAGGTGCTTAGAGACCACTCATTGTAGGGGGTTTGTTCTGCTCGATCGTTCGCCTGCCTGCCTGCCTGGCCTGCCTGCCGTTGTTTCGTGCCAGTAACTGTTGCAATAAATTCCATGAATTTATTGAAAGTACGCGGCTTCTGATGGCGGAGCGTGCAAATACAATTATAATTAAAAGTTGTGTGGCCCATTAGAAGGGAACGGTTTTGCCAGGCTGGTGGTTTGGTTTTGCAACGACGGCACCACAATGCAGGAGACCGACGACGACGACGTCGTAATCGTAATCGAAAAATTAATCTGTCGCACATTCTAGGACGAGAAAAATACGATGGGATTGTTTCGAACGAATGGTGTCAGAGGTGTTTTAATGTTGTGTTTTGGGTAATGAAATATAATAAGTGGATGTTCTACAACATAAAATATTCAATAATATCGTAGTTTCTGATACAAATCGTTATTGGAAAACATTCATAGTGAGGATTGAGCTTGAAAACTAAACTGCACTATTTAAGTAACAGATCAACACGATAGTGCAACCTGTTGAACCTGGGATGAAACGAAACCTGGCTTGAAACGAAATCTTATCCCAGCCATGCAGAAGGTAGTTACCAAACGCCACAAGGGAGGAACGACCGTTTGTCTGGGTGTAACATTTTTCTGCTGCTGTCGGGACGGCGCACAAAGAGTCCTACAGGATGGTTGAGATGCTATTGTGCTGCTCAACATCGCTGCTGGTTTGAGGAGATCACAATTAAAACATAAGCTTATACTTCATTGAATCCCGAAAAGTTGGTTTGCGGCTGGCGCGGGCATGGCAAATGGCAAAGTAAAATAAAATCCACATCTGTCAAGCTCAACAAGTTTTTGGCCCATCATCCAGTCGACCTGAGGCGGGCACTCTCAGCCGTGCACCGGTTTCTCCTGGGCTGCTGCAGTCTGCCGGTTGGCGGATAAAAGAAATTGCTGAAAATCCAGTCAACGAACATTTCAAGTAAATATTCAATGACGATACACACCTGAAGAGAGACGGATGCCGCCTCTTGCTTATTCCCACAGGAGAAAGTAAATTTTGCTGCAAAAGTTTCAAGAACTTCAGAACCGCCTCATTGCATTCTGTTCTGACTGACTCTGACGTACACACGCTTATACACACATACACAAACACAAACACACACACACGTGAAGTACAAATTGAGTGGCAGCAACAGTTCAGACGTCGTCGCACCGGCTAGAGGACTACTTTCGTGGTTGTTCAGCTAACGACTCTTCATTTATTTTTAACATTTTTTTTGCAATTATCGTGCAGTTAAACAAAGCAAAACTTTCGAGACATGCTACGGGGAATCCGGATGATTTGGATGCGGAGTAGTTAAGGGACAGAATTGCGGTCATGTCACTTTTCCTACGTCGTCGTCGTCGTTGGGCTGGTTTCGATGATACTTTTGAAAATGAATCTTCAATGAAATTGGAGTTGAAGCCTTTTTCTCGGAAAAAAAGAAAACATTTTGCAGTATTCAAAAAAATGGAACTCTGCTAGAATGCTTTAAAGCAATTTAATTGATAAGTTAATGAGAAAAGCGAATGCAAGAATACAACATTACATGAGCATCCTTTCCTTTGAATTCATAAGCTCTTGGAGTCTTTTAGAAGACTGAGTCCTTAAAAGTGGTTTCCGTGCGTAAAAGGGCACCCGTAAATGGGTACTCGTGACTCTTCTTATATAGTGCTCAAGCTAACAGATAGAACCAAGTAATACCTACTGACATGCTCATAGAGTTGTGCCTTAACTACTTTTGATTAGAAGCGAATTTATGGCTTTCCCTGGGACATTAGGAACCTGCTTTTAGAACAACGGAATGCCGGAATGCCCCACAAACTCATAAAGTTAGAGAAAAATATAGCTTGTATATGCGATAACTTAGCAAGAAAATATCTTAGAGACTTGCGACCTCCTGAAAAAACATGTGCTTTAAGTGCTTTGATAATCACAATATGTTCTTGAAAACTGTAACTACCGAAAATTAAGTATGAAAAATTAATTTTTAAGGCACTTCCCAAGAAAATGCACTGTAACTCTGCACTCAATAGAGATAGGAGTGTCATATCTTCAGCAAAGTTGCTTCCTTTTGTATTTTCTACAGCTTTGCTAAAGAAAGTATGTCTGTATTTCCTAACCCAAAAAAAGTTAGTTTTGTGATTTTTACTACAATACTCTGAATTGGGAATCATGCTTTCATGAAAACAGTTTAACACTCACTGATATTCTTGCAACAAATATTAGCAACCAGCTCAGCAATTAAAAAACTGCGAAAATTATATTACGCTGTCAGTGTGGTGCAAATATGTTAACGCGTGGCTCGGCTCGCTGGATTAAATCCTACCTCATTATACTGAGATTTGAATCCACGACCACTACCTTGTCGAAGCAGGTTGAGTAATCTTGCGGCTACACAGATCCCCCACGGATATGAACCTTATTGTTCTGACGAACTGCCAGTGATGCCAGTGAACGACGAAAGGTATGTGAAGATGGATTTTGGGCAGCTTGCCAGGCAAAAGTTATACGCGGCCAAGACTTCAGTAGATCCCCAATTAATTTCTTCCAGTCTTTGCTAATAAACTTGCTAGAGAACTCTGGCTTTTTCAAGAGATAGTTTAAGCGGCAGTTGCGGTTTCATCAAGGTTTTCGTTACAAATCTGACTAAATTTGAACTCTGAGATCAATAAAAGAGAGTATATAAATAACGCCTTCTGCCACATATCTAAGTACCAGTGATCAAAAAAATTGACAGCCGTGCATAAGGTCGAATACAAAACACATTCAGCGAAGAAGTTTTACCCCTGGTAGTATTCTTTTATCTGTCAGTCCATGGAAATGACCACTGAACTACTAACAATGTTTGTCTTTCTCAGTTTTCTACCCTTCAAGACAATTCATTCATGAATTGCAGTGCTGACTGATTGCTGCAGGTTAAAAAATTCAAATTTTTGCAAGTCGATAATTTTTTACTCATTTTCATCATTGAAAGCTACTATATAAGTAAGTTAAAGTTGTTTGGAAAATGTTTTGTCTCTACCTTATACTGAGTTGACGGTCAAATAAACATTGACATCACTACAGATTTCTCCTGCCTTGTCTTATTTATCATTTTTGAACGAAATTAACCCATTATGACCCGGGTATACCTAAATTTGGACCAAATGAAGTGAAACTCTGTAATCTATTATATTATGGCTCGAATGTGTCGGGAAACGCAAAATCGTCATTTGGAATGCTTTCAAGGCCAAAATATCGCAGGTTAAATATTTTATAGGCTCAGTTTCAAACAAACAAATTACAAAGTTTTTTACAGATTTCTTATCGAATTTTGTGATAGACTTTACATATAAATACTAATTTACATGTCAGGTAATGTTTCGTCACTAAATGTAGACTTTTTCATGCGTTTTGGAGACAAAAATTTTTTCGCCATTTTTTCAACTTTTTTCCGCTATTTGTCACAACTTTGCACTGTTGAAAATACAGATGAAATGACAAAAACTGACAAATTATATCACACACACATCAGATTGATGTCTTATCTCTCTTGTAGTGATATAATGCTTGGCTATTGAAACTATGTAAAGAATTGCAGGAAACTAACTGACGCAAAGCAGCAAATGAATCGTTCAAAACTATTCTCGGATAAGAGAGTCGCTAATTTTCCTCGCTTTGAGAATTGCTGCGTTACGTCAAGTGCACAAAATTATTTAATATCCCTTCAGCCCTGTTTTAGAAAAAAGGAAAAGCAAAAGGAAAGGGTGACCACTTACTTTTCTATGAAGTTTCACTTTCAGGGCATCAAATTGGACTATATTGATGGTTAAAGGTGATATCGGTTGAAAGAAAGGGGTAGTTTTACATTTCAACAAAATTGTTTACGTTCAGGACATCAAATTGGACAAGGTTTAATGTTTAAATGGAAACACCGGTTGAAAAAGAGGGGTGATTTCACAGGGTGGCGTACTTCCCAAGCACAGATATCAAATTGGACTAGGTTCAATCGTTGCAAAGAATCTTCGACCTGTTGAGATGGGGTTCGTAACTTTTTTTTAAAAAATACGTTAAAACTATGACGACGTCGTTTGCCAATCACAAAGCGAGGATTTACAGTTGGATAATGCTTCATTATTTTTAATTTTTCAATAGATCAACATAAAGAATCTATATTTTTCTTCATTTGGGTCAATTCTTAGAAGATTATCCGTTTGATTGGTGTAAGAATATTGAAAATCGATCAAGAAACCGCTAAGCTATTAGCGTTCAAAACCAGACCACTTTTCGAAAAATTTTTTGGAATGACACCCTTTCCCAAACCTTGCCGTAAGACGTAGTCCTACGTTAAAAACGACAACCTATCTAATTATTCCCAATTTTGCAAAATCGATGTTGGGCCATTGATTATTAACCGGAGGCTTAAAAGGAGTGATCAGGTGACTCGGAATGCTGTTGTGCTGAAGAGCTGGCGGAATAAAATGGCCGCTCAGGTTAATCAAGAGAAGTTCAGATGTCCAGAAGCTGATGGGAGGTATTCGAAGAAAAATTTTGTAACTTCATCAAAACCTAATCGGAATAAATTGTTTGATATTTTTTATGGAAGTACAATGAAAAACCTTTATTTTGACTTATTCCTTCTCTTATGTGAAACTAAACCAACATAAACAGAATTAAGTATTACGATCACAATTTGATCTACTTAAACTTAATGCATTTCTTTTCATTATGCCAGTAGTGTACAACCAATACTTACTTATTAATCCGAGAGCCGGGGTGGCTCTTGCCGTATCAAGAATTCCTCTCCATTGTACTCGGTCCTGGGCTACTCGTCGCCAATTCGTTGCGCGTCTCGACACACGCAAGTCGGTTTCAACCTGGTCGAGCCATCTAGCACATTGAGCCCCTCTATTCCTGGTGCCGGTAGGGTTCTTGAAGAGAACGGATTTCACTACACAGTCGTCCGGCATCCTTGCGACGTGGCCGGCCCACCGTAGTCTCCAAACTTTCGCCAAGTGTACATGGGAATGGGAATCGCTCTAAGCAGTGCCTGTAGCTCGTGGTTCATGCGTCTCCGCCACTTTCCGGGTGTACTCTGCCAAAAATAGTACACAACACCTTTCGTTCAAAAACGGCAAGTGCACGTATGTTTTCCGTAAGTAAAGTTCTCAAGTCCGTAAAGGACTACCGATCTGATTAGCGTTTTGTACATCGTCAGCTTTGTGCGGCGGAGTATGCTCCCAGATCGAAACGTTTTGCGAAGGGAAAAGTAGGTTCGATTTCAAGCTTGAATGCGTCGTTGGATCTCCTTACTCGTATGATTGTCGGCGGTGATCCGGTTCATCGCCGTCAATAGTCACTGTCCGTGGGATGCAAACGTTACTTTCTCGGGAGTCTCTTCCTACCATATATTTGGTTTTCAACGCATTGATTTGTAACCCTATCCTCCTAGCCTCCGTTTTTAGTCTCGCGTCCCACGGCTTCTAGTATTGATGTCGAGGTCGTCTGCAAAGGCTAGGAGTTGGCTACTTTTGCTGAAGATCGTTCCTCTCGTTTCGAAGCCCGCTCGCCGGATCACACCTTCAATAGCGATATTGAATAACATACAGGACAGTCCATCCCCTTGCCGTAATCCTCTGCGCGATTTGATCCGTCGTAGCACGGGCACCCATAAAGCCCGTCTGATACTGCCCTATGAATTCTCTTGCTATTGGGGATAGACGACGCAAAAAAATCTGGGAGTGCACCTTGCAGGCAGCGTTAACCAGCGTAATGCCGCGGTAGTTACAGCAGTCTAGCCGGTCGCCCTTTTTGTAGATGGGACAGACTACGCCTTCCATCCACTCCTCGGGTAGCTTCTCTTCTTCCCAAATCCTTGAAATTAGCCAGTGAAGTGCCGTTGCTAGCGGTTCTTGGCCATTTTTGTAGAGTTCTGCCGGGAGTCGGCTCTATTATTCTTCAGAAGACCGATTTCTCGTCGGATCTCTTCGAAGATCGGGAGCCGGTACGCTGTTGTCGTTTGTAGGTACTCCGAGGTTAACTTCCATCGCGTCTCCTGCTGCTATATCGCCGTTGAGGTGCTCATCGAAGAACTGCTTCCACCTGTCGACCACCTCGCGCTCGTTTGTGATTAGATCCCCTCCCTCGTCCCTACGCATGTCAGGTTTTGGTGTGTGGGCCTTGCGAGTTTGGTTAATCTTCTCGTAAAACTTGCGGGTGTCATTAGCCCGGAATAGTTGTTCAAGCTCCTCTCGATCTCTGTCCTCCTTCTGGCGCTTTTTCCTCCTCAGGATCGTGGTCAACTCATTCCTCGCTCGTCGATACTTGGCCAAATTTTCTCTCGTGGATGTGCTCAGATAGTTTTCCCAAGCTCTTTTTTCCTCTCTATCGCTTCTTAGCATTCCCCGTCAAACGTGCACTCGTGCACTCGAGGTTTCCACACTTAGCACCGCGGTTGCGGCCTCGTTGACGGCCGAGCGTATCCTACTCCATCCGTTTTCGAAGCATCTAGCTCCACAGAGGAAGGCAGAGCTTCATCCAGTACGCGTGCGTAGTTTCCGGCAGTTCGCGGGTTGTCTTGTTGCTGAATGTTTAGCCGAGGAGGGTGACTTTGTCGTGAGGTATAAACCGTCGATAGTTTTGAGCGCACATGTATTGCTACTAGGTAGCGGTCCAAGTCAATATCCGCACTCCGAAGGGAGCGTATGTTTGTGATGTTCGAGAAAAACCGGCCCTCGATAAAAATATGGTCGATTTGGTTCGAATTTCGTTGGTGAGGTGATCTTCAGGTGGCCTTGTGGATATCTTTGTGGGGAAAGAAGGTGCTTTTGATCACGAAGCCTCGGGAAGCTCGTATTCCGGCTGGTACTACGTGGAGGTAGGGGTAGGAGTTTCTAGATAAGAGGCTAGGAACCACAATGGAGTCGGTTTTACGCATTATCCAATCTTTTACCAACCAGAGTGTACAACCAGTACACTCCTTATATTGTAGATGTGTGCATGCAGAATGATGCTTCCGTTTTGAATTTGAATTTGAAGTGCGTGTGGGAGATAAGTATATTGAACTTAATAATTAACAATTATTTAACCAAATCAAGCGTGAAATAAACGATATCTACTCTCATGCGAGCGGGTATAGGAAGCATAGTATCCAACGCTTACGCCACTGACGCATGCGTACGAAAAATAGTCATGGTTGCTGCGTGCAGACATTTTGCAACCTACACACTCGTAGGTATGCACAGCCTCGTAGCATCACTCTGCATAGTCTGCTCACGAGGTAAACAACTCATGAGTAACCAACTGCCCGTGAGGGCTAGCGGCACACTGGGAAACAGATTTTGCATTACTTTTTCTTTTCTTCTTCATTATACGTTTTCGATTCTACGCATAGAAGAAAATCCTATGAAAACATCGTCCTACAAAGTTTGCTTGCACAGTAGCATTCTCTACCATGCATGTTGCGGAGTAGCTAATATTTGTATATCCAAAACTCAAGTGCTGCGCTGTGGCCATGTTGTGAAACATAGCGCTTTGTTCAAATATGAGTGGTCAAAACCAAAAATTTTTCAAAAGCCTCATGAATTAAGCATTTTTAACGTTTTCACTTCAAATTTAATCCTAAAAACCAACTCTATTCTTGCTTTATTTACTACTTATTAAATATACGTTATTATTTCCGTTACGAAATCCTACCAAAAGAGAGATAAATTTGAAAGATTTTTTTTTAGCCGTTGTTATTCGATTGATCGCATTGATCGCCAATTTCTAAAGCACCTACCTAGCGCCTCCTTAAAGATTTAAGTCAAACGATGACGATCAATGGCCATACCAGGAAATGCTTCATGTACATACTTGAGCGCCTGTTCCCCAGGTAAGGCGCGGCTCCAACAGTGTCTGTCTCGGAGCAAGTAGGTGAATATGAAATGTCGTATCTCGCAGATTATTCCTAAGATGGCGGACCCATCAGCGGAACGTAGGCGAGATCGCGACCTCGGTAAGGTAGCTCACGTTTACCACGAATAATGAAAATGGAAATACAGAACGAATCAATCGGTTTATGACAAGGTAAAAAACTAGTAAACGATTAATGGATAACGACTGGAAACGAGCTGGCTTATTTGCTCGATTGCTACATCGATCCGGACTGGAGATCACTGCTATTCAGGAACTTCGATGACCATATTCCGGTGAAAGGGAGTTCCGCGCAGTAAACCTTCTTGCAGGCACTTCTTTCTAGTACCACATCTACTAGAGCGACGGTGGAAAGGCGGTTCCGTAGTGTTGGAAAAGTAAAAGCAACGAGCAGTCTGGTGGAGGTCCGTAGATGACCGTATATGTGACCAATCAGCGTAAACGCACCGACAAATTATAAATCCGATGATGTTAAGGACGAGTTCTACGAAAGGCTCGAGAGGACCTACGGCAAGTGCCCAAAACATGACGTGAAAATCATCATCGGAGATGTAAATACGCATGTCAGGAGGGAGAAATTCTTCCGTCTTGTCATTGGACGACGTAGCCTTCGTCTGTTGACCAATGATAAAGGTCTGAGACTCATAAATTTCGCCGCGGCCATAGAAATGGTCATTCGTAGCATCTACTTTCCACGTTTGTATATTCGGTAACTCACCTGGAGACATTCAAATGGGGACTCTAGCTCTGAGATCAATCATGTATTGATTGACGGTCAACATTTTCCATCGATGTACGGTCTTTTCGGAGACCAAATATCGACACTGACCACTCTCTCGTCGTGTGTAAGATTCGCGCAAGGTTGTCATTCTGAGAGGACGCTACATTTCAACATCCAGCGGTTTATGGTAGATGGCGTAGCAGAGTAATACACCAGAAAGCTTGATGAACAAATCACAGAATAACAGGAAGGAAGGGAAGAAGATATCAGTGGACTGTGGAGGAACCACCATGGTGCCATTGAAACAACTGCGAAAGCGGTGGCAGGCACGACGCGTGGAAGACAGCGTAACAGATGGTTTGATGCCGAATGCCAGAGAGTGACAAATGAGAACAATAAGTCCAGTTGTTAGTGGACTTTAAGGTGGCATACGATTCAGTCAAACGAAATGAGCTGTGGCAGACCATGCTAGAACCTGGTTTTCCGACGAAAATAGTTACGCTGATTCATGTGGCGCTACAGTTGTATCCACGATAAACAGCCACGATAACTTGTCTTTGTCCTAACTTCCATGCAATAGTGACAAACTTTCATCATACATTGTCGCAACATTTTGAAGTAGGGACAATATCTTTGTCTCTTGTGCGTTCGTGATTTTTGATTCCATGCTTAGGTCTAATGTAGATCACACCTACCGAAGTCCGCGGCAGCACCGATGACACACCTTACGATAAGTTATCACGTTATCACTGTCAATTAATTAAACAAAATCTACAATACTAATTGAAATCTTACTCCACGTCCCACCAGAATAAGCGACCGGTTACCAACGCCCAGGCACGGACAGGAAGTCCTGACTCATAATCACGTTGCACCTATCGAAAAGTGGCCCTGATGCGTGAAACGGCTTTCGCATTCAAGGGCAGCTCCCTTGACACCACAAATTACCGCACGTGAAAGAAACAATAACAGGAAGAACCTGTCAGAGCGTAAACCAGTTCCAGCCCACAGGGCTGAGCGCGCTGCGGATCGGGAAAGTAACCGAAATTTTAATTCCTCCGCAATAAACCGAAATTGTTCCGCACCTGCCTGCCATCAGCAGTGGCCCAAAACAGAGCTGGAGTCAAAGTCACATATATACATAATTCCCACTTGCCCATTTCTGCCAGCTTCATTCACGACCGGTAAAACTGTTTCCTTTCTCGGGCTGGACCGAGCGGCACAGGAAGGCACCAAGGAGAAAAAAGCGGTTGTCCGCCTGCCCGGCCTGCTTGTTGTGTGCTTTTTTTGCGTCCGTTAGTGTTATTTTTCATTTCAGGAGAAAAAATTTCACGATCAAGATCAGGGACATGGCATGTCCGGTAAAAGCGAGAATTTGCGCAACAAGTGCTGCACTTTTGAAAGAAAGGAGGCAGAAAAATAAAAACAACCTGTATTATGCTTGCACGCCTGATGTCGGGAACGGATAGTAATGGATGGCCGACGAACGGGGAGAAGATTTAGCCACGCAGATAGCAGACACTCGCAGACAGTGACAGTGACACACGCATCCCGCTCGGGGGCCAGGGCAGGGAAATTAGCCAAGCAGGCTGGAACTTGCGCTTGCAGTTTACTTCCACGACGTCCATATACCTACGTATACGTAGGTACGATGGATGCAGCCAGCCAGGCAGCCAGGCTCGCTCGGAAGGATAAGAGCTCTAATTACATGGCTCTTGGTGCACAAGCATGCCCATGTAAGATTGCAATTGCACTAGATGCGCTCGTCGTAAGTGCACGCATGGCAGAAAGTTGGATCGAAAACAAAAACGTTGCCCTTACATTTCGTTTGGAACGCATTTTCGTCATGCTTCCGACACGGCAGGCAACAAGCAGGGGTGAATTAGAGGGTCTGTGATTGGATTGGTTACGCTTGAACCGATTATTAGGGTTTCCCAGGGGGAATCTCCGGATTGTCTTCTCAGAGGCGAGTAAAAATAAGCTAGAAATCTAGGGATGTGCTTGTTAATCCTCACGGAATCAAAAGTATTACACAAACTGGCAATAGGCAGAAAAACATAAAAAGGCTCCAAGTTATCCAAAAGTATTTTAAAAAGGTTCCAATGTAGGATTTCGCGTAGATTGATTTACTAGATTTTCGTACACACAGTTTTTTGGCAATTCTTTAAAAACATTAAGATTGAGATTTCGAAGGAAATAAAATCACTATCTAGGAGAAATTTTCATCTGCAGTATTCAAGCTTTAAGTTGGAGACATTTCATCCCTGCCATTGTCATATTGTGTCATGGCTTGTTACGGAGTCGCACCATTTCTGTAGGCAACGCCGTTGAAAGGCATCACCCTCCACCCGAATAAAAATACGGAAAATTTTGGAACTTTCAACATCGCGCGATCTCTATCCGCCGCTCGGTCGCTTACTCTTGATACGCTCGGCTTGCATGCCTGGCGAGAAATTTGATCATCTGTACCGATTACCTTGCGGATGTGTGTTGTGCAATAGTATGTAATTTGAATTTTTAATGCAATTGCCCGCACCTTCTTCCGCCTGCACCATCCTTGCAAAACCGTTCGCTGTCACTCCAGAACTGGGTCTATCCTCACGTATAGCTGGTTAAGAGTGTATTATGGCCGAAAAACAGTCGTTTTTTCAAGTACGCTGTTGTTACTTTTTCTTCCTCTTGACCGCTCCGTCTCGGTGCAATTCACGCAAACGCATTCCCAGACCGAAATACAAAAAAAAGTTCGCCCGCAGCTGACATCTTTCGATGGTATAATGATGATAAAACCACCGCTCGGATCCACAAGGCGACTGGGAGAGAGGGGTGGAGGGGTTGAGGAAGGAAGAAGGGAGAGATACACATACAGACCCGAAAAGGTTGCGAATTGTGGCCAGGCCGCATTTTTGCCCTCGAACTGCCTGCCTGCATGTGGCCTCTTCTCGCATCGCAGCTCGCTGGCCAAAATTTGCCAAAAACTTCGGCGACCAAGTTGCACGCGGCAAAACTGCATTCGGCGCTGCACCACTGACACAGCTTAGCCGGACTTTTGCTGCTGCGGTTTGCCCGTAACCGTCCCTCTCCTCAACGGCTGCCCGGCGTCCCCAGCTTGGTTCAACTTATCGGGGCATTTTATTGCCTTCGTGATATTTGATGGTCACATTTTTTTGCAGTTATTTGCCTGAAACAATTTTTCGCTGTACAATTTTTATTTGCTCGATCGTTTCATGCTTTTAAGTTTGCACTTGCCTAGCTGAGTCACTGGTGCCGGGGATGCGGTAGTGCTGCCAGATCGTCAATAATGTTTTGCATTGCATTCGGTAGCATTTTGCATTCATTTCTAAAGTTATCTCTTGTGCAACTTTGCAGCTTGCGTGTTTTATCGAGCTTTGAGAACATCAATGCAATAAAGATTCGATATTGAGGTCTCTTACAGCGTTGTAGTGGCCAGCCAGCCTGCCTTCTAATATAGCTATGAATATAGAAATACAAAATATAATTCATTAGTTTATTTTACCTAGTAGTATATAATCATATTATGAAGAAAACTTATCTTATACCAGTTTGATTTATTTAATTTGTAAATACCTGATGTAGTTTTGAATAATAATTTGAAAAGCAACGAAAAAATATCATTAAAAATAAGAAAATATGAAAACCTTACTTTGAAAATTAGCGAAATCAATCAATTAAAGAGAGATATTTTCTTTGAAACGATGGTTCTACAATTGATGAAGGGACGGTAAGGGAAAGAAATGAAATTTTTTTTTGGTGAAGGATGGGGAAGAGCGGAAAGGTGAGGAGGGGGGTGGATATTGGTAACTACGCTTAACAAGTAGTCGTTATGACTCCTACCTTTTGTCTAATGCTGGAAGGTGCATGAGTCGAACCAAGCTATAATCTGAGATTATAATCGGATTCGAACCCACAACACCCGCCAGGGCATGTGGTTCGCTGGTACCTATACCTTTGAACCCTAGAGGTGCTGGACAAAAGGAGACTGCAAAACCCGCTCATCAAGATAGCGACGCATCTGGTTGGGTTATAGACACAAATTGTGCCTCTTCCTACGTCTATTGTAGATAACCACCACAACTAAGGCATTTCATTTCGGTTAATAGTGATAACCAATATAAATTATTTAATTTAATGAAAGATCATCAGAAGAATAATCGACTGTTTTTGATGTAGAACTACGTTTTTGTTTACTATACTGGGACTGGGTAGCACTTTGTGAAAACGAAAATAGAAGTGTAACGTTTGAATGAAAGATTTCGAATGGTAATAACTAATAAACTACTGAACGAAACTGAACAATTTATATGTCGTTGGATAGATAAAATGACCAGCAATTTTATGGAGGGCGTAAGAGGGGGGGGGGGCTCCCATATAAATGAAACACTAATTTTCTCAAAACTCGAGAACTAGTCAAGCAAATGAAACCAAATTTGGCATGTGGGGGCTTTTGGAGGCATGAATTTATTTTATAATGGTTTGAGAACCCTCGCCCCTGTGGTAGGAGGATGAGGACTCTCATACAAAAATAGAAATTTTTGCGTATGTGCTATATTTTCTGCTATGTAACAAGCGGTAAGCTAAAACCTTCTCTGAGCATAAGACGCCGATGACTTACGTGCCTGTGGCCATTCGTGTCAAAAGAGAAGAACATTCGAATGACACATCATATTTGCGATGAACGCCCTTTGGCTTTAATGTTATTTTTAACCAATGGCCCTTTTAAAGGCCACAAGCGAGTTAAAGTAAGATTATTGAAACATGTCAAGCTACGCATAATCGTATTTAATACAACGATTTGTGGGCTGGTCATTCATTACTATTTCAACCTTTATGATGCACATAAGTGATTTTTAAAGAAATATCTATGTCTCAATGGTTGCAGGTATTGTACTTATGAACCTCCGTCCACGTATTTTCAAAGCCACACCAATGCATCCAATGATTTAATAAATTGAATCTGAATATTTCGCTCCTCTCTTTTAAACATTCACTTAAACAATGGCACTCACAGATTCTTATATGTCAGAAATGCAGTTTACATTAGTCTTTGATCTAATTGATCTGATATAGTCCTACGTCACCCTTTCGTACAACCCTTAGGGCTATATGCCTTGTAGTTTTTTTTAATAAATATTAATTTATAGTAACTTACCACACACCACCAACCAACCAAATCTCGGGGATTTGAACTCGAGTGCTCCCTTTCGGTGACTTAGATGCATACCACTGCTCCGTTGCTGGAATATCCAATTTGCACCGGTTTTACTCGATGTGCTAATTTCTCATTTACCACAGCCCCGAAACGAGTTTACACTGAAGAACAACTCATCGGCAATGTTCATGTCACTAGCGGCGTCAGAGATGGCGCAATGCATCAGGATAGGCTTGCAACGCGGAACGCTCGGGTTCAAATTCAGCAGCGGCGTGGTAAGTGTTAGATAGAGTTTTTTTTATATGGTCTATCTTAATCGCATGAATCGACTTTACAGAAGCTAGAAGGAGGTGGAGGTAGAAAACAGAAAAGCATAAAAATAGAACTTGAAGTGCTATTTTATAAATTTTTGACAAAGTTTCTTTAGAAGCTACTTAGCGCTTTATGCAGGGAACTCAAAGCAACTTTGAAATTAGGTTAATTACAGGTGTTACGGAAAAGTGTTATCACCCTAATAAATCTTAGCTACCAGCACTCACTCTCGCATTGAAACTCAATACACCGATCTGACTCTCGCACTCAATACACACTCCAATCCACCCGAAACATATCACACATGATAATAAAGTTAGTTAAGTAAAGACCACTAAACGAAGCACTAGTTTCCTTCGATAGCAGTCCGAACATCAATCAAAAATTCGGTGTAACTTGCCAGTCAAGTATCTTCCCGAAAACTACAACAGGTAAAGCTGCTAAGTAAGCTATAGATCCATAGACATAAAGCTTGTTATCCCTCCTTAGATACCATTATCCGAACTCTTAATTAATTTCAAGTTGCTTGTTGAACTTTCAAGCTGTATATTGAACTTTCAAGTTGCTACAAATATTAACGGTACTTTATTGAGAATGACGTTCGGTTTATAAATGTAGTGTCTGGTGGTTCAGCAAGAAAGTTCTGCGGAACTAAATTTGAACCAAATATGAACTTCCAAATTCGTTCCTTAAGGGGGGACCCTACTCTGGAAGACCGAAAAATAAAAGATTTTTGTAAAAAAATTTCAGATGCTTGAATTATAGTTTAGTGTTGGGGTATTTTTGTTATTGGTTAAGGTATATTTTAAGATATATTTTGAATTGTTTAGATACCAGAATAGTGATTATTATGCTGGTGGCAGGTGGGCGCGTGAATGCCCTCTAGAAAATAGTTCCTTGCTGGCGGTACGCGCCGGGAACCAATGGAGTGTCGTAGAACGGATCTCAAGGACGATTTTGAAGCTTTAGTTAATACCTAAATTGTTACGTAGCGGTTTTTGAAAATTCGAAAAATTACCAAAATGGCGGCAATTTTTCCAAAAGAAAGGTGTTTTTTCATCAAAAATCGCCAAAAAAAGGTCATAAAAAATTGAAAAATTGAGATATCAAAAAACGGCTACCTAATAATTTAGATAATTCATTTTTACATGCTGAGAAAAAATTTCAGCCAAATCGGTCCACTAGATTCTGAGATACACGTACCGCCAGCTACAGAAAAATGGTTTTGGGGAAAACGCGTTCAAAGTTTCGTACAGCAATGGACTTTGCTTGAGGTGACTCTACAATATTTGCCGCAAGTTTTCAACGAGATCAGATGTTTAAAAAACTTGCTGGCATGACATTTCTGAAGGTGTAAGCGTCTCGAAAATGCAAAAAAAATAAAATGCGATTTTTCAGACTTTTCGGAGTAGGGTCCCCCCTTAAGTAAAATTCGTACTTTTGGTTGCTTGGGGAAGAACCCACTGAGGGTAACAAGACGCTGTTAGCGTCCGACAACCGGTGGGAGTTGGTCAAAAAGAAGAAGGCCAGGAAGAAACAGAAGGATCGAGCTCCACCGAAAGTGGCCAGAAAAAAGAGGAGCCAAGGCAATGCCCTATCCTCGAAACTGAGGGGCCGAAATATTCGGAAGTTTTAAAGGCCATGAGAGGGGATAATCAGTTGAAGGGTCTTGGCGCAGATGTACGGAGTATCCGCCGCTCTAGCACTGGCGACATGATCCTTAAGCTCAAAAAGAATGCCACTGAAAAGGGTTCTGCTTACAAAGTGCTGGCAGAAAAGGTCCGTGGCGATAGCGTACAGATTCACGCACTGACGCCCGAGATGACTCTCCAGCTTAACAACCTGGACGAGATACCGAAGCGGGTGAACTAGTACGAGCTCTCAAGGAGCTATGTAACGTGGTGGTGACTACCGAATCAGTTCATCTGCACAAGGGACCGGCGGGAAACCAGGTAGCAACTATAAGACTTCCACTGGTAGACGGAAATCCACCCCTGAAAGTGGTTAAGCTGAAGGTGGGATGGTCCGTATGCCCACTGAGCGTGTTCCAGCAGCCGGAAGCGGTGCCATCATCTCGGTGTTGAGGTTGTGTCAACTGCAGACGAGGGATTTGCGGTTGCCAAAGTGGGTGTAGTGTTCTACTGCAGCTGTCATGCTCCGCCGAGTTGGTCTATCGAGCAGTTTACGTGGATGGTAGACCGAGCATCAGTTGTGCTGACTGGTCTAAGGCCGTTGGTTGTGGCGGGCGACTTTAACACTTGGGCGGTAGAGTGGGGAAGTCGTCGCACGAACCATAGGGGTCGGATTCTGCTTGAGGCTCTGGTAAAGCTTAACGTAGATCTGGCCAACGTCGGCAACATAAGTACCTTCAGTAGGAACGGTGCGGAGTCTATCATCGACGTGACATTCGGCAGTCCTGGTCTGATAGGAGACTGGAGGGTAGACAATGGCTACATTCACAGTGACCATCAGGCGGTCCGCTATGGTGTCGGTCAGATAACGAGGCCGCAGGCGGCGAGTAGAGCCGACACTCCAACCACCCGTGTATGGAAGAGGTCATACTTCAATCCCGAAGTATTTCTGGAAGCGATCCGAAGAGAGTGCGATGATCACGGTATGCCTGATCCGAACGTTGATCATTTGGTTGAGGTGAAGTCGCGAGCGTGTGACGCTACCATGCCTGTGAAAGGTCGACCTAGGTATGGGAGGTCACCGGCTTACACCCAAGCAACCAAAAGTTCGAATTTCGCTTAAGGAACAAACTTGAAAGTTCATATTTGGTTCAAATTTAGTTCCGTAGAACTTTCTTGCTGAACAACCAGACACTACATTTGTAAACCAAACTTCATTCTCAATAAAGTACCGTTAATATCTGTAGCAACTTGAAAGTCCTACACGCAGCTTGAAAGTTCAACATAGAACTTGAAAGTAACTTAGAGTTCGGATAATGGTGTCTAAGGAAGGTTAACAAGCTTTATGTCTATGGAGGTATAGCTTGCTAAGCAGCTTTACCTGTAATTAACCGAACTTCAAAGTTGCCTTGAGTTTGCTGCATAGAGCGCTAAGCAGCTTCTGAAGAAACTTTAGCAAAAGTTTATAAAACAGGACTTGTAGTTCTATTTTTATACTTTTCCATTTTCTACCTCCGCCTCCTCCTAACTTTTGTAAAGTCGGTTCATGCGATTAAGATAGACCATTTAAAAAAAAGCCTAACTAGCACCGACCGCTACTGGATTTGAACCCGAGCGTTCCTCGTTGCATGCCTATCCTGATGCATTGTGCCATCTCTGACGCCGCTAGTGACATGAATTTTGCCGATGAGTTGTTCTTAAGTGTAAGTTCGTTTCGCGGCTGTGATAAATGAGAAATTAGCACATCGAGTAAAAACGATGCAAATCGCATATTCCAGCAACGGAGCAGTGGTATGCGTCTAAGTTTCCGAAAAGAAGTACTCGAGTTCAAATCCCCGAGGTTTATGTTGGTGGTGTGTGGTAAGTTACAATAAATTAATATTTATAAAAAACAGCCGATTATTAACCGAAATTAAACACCTTAGTTAATGAGAACTGTCATGAATCTGCAAAACAGGAAGAAGTGGGAAAATATTCCCCCAATCTTTTTTATTTTGAAAATTATTGGAGTTTATTTTTGGGCTGAACAGTATTCTATATAGCGACTTAAGTGAACTTTTTGCGAACTTTCTAGTTATGTTAGAAGTTACTTTGTATTCCCTTCGAAGTTTAAACATGAAATACGAACTTGAAAGTACGGTTAATTACTTAAAAATGAAGTTGAATAGAGTTCTATTCATGATCATTTCGTTGGCTGATTAAGCCAAAAATCCCCTTTTATCGGAACTTTTGGTTACTTGGGATATCTTTAAAACCGGTTTAGGCTATTTAGGGGGGCTCCATAGCCGCAAGGTTATCGAGTCTGCTTTGACAAGCGAGTGGTAATGGGTTCGAATCTTAGTAGAATCACGCCATTCCTTGTCAAGTGACTTGGATTCATTCTCAGGCCCCTCATTTACCCTTCCTCATGCTGAATTCTATATTTACCCTCTGAAGCCTCTTGACAGTGCAAATGTCCCTCCTATAGTTTAAGTGTACTGGTCAGAGGTACGAATGAGTCCTCGCTAGGGACGGCTATAATATGGGATAGCACTGGCAGCGAGGAATAAATGGGTAAAGTAGATCAAGCTTTGAAGGAAGGGTAAACTCCAATCCCACCCCTATCACAATAGATCAATTATACTGGTCGCAGTGATGAGTCCACACATGGAAAAAAAGGCTATTTTGTTTTATCTTAGGGAAAAATATGTGTGATTTTTATTACGTGTACAATAATTGATATGCATTGCAGTTTCTGTCGAGTGTTAGATTTATTATTTCGTTCGTTTTAACTTCAAAAACACGATGATACTTTAATGAAAAAAATGCGAAGTTTATCAAAGGTAGTGTTAATTAATAAAATATAGCATATATTTTACACTATTATGGTGACGGTCATTTCATTTTTTGGGATGATAAAAATTTTTGTTTTTAAATACTTCTTGGGAATGTTTTCTGCTTTTTAGAGTCTTCAAATAAGTTGTAGGACACACTAAAATAAGCATTTTTGCGGAGTACACTCCTATCTATCTCTCACTGGTTGCAAAATATAATGATTTGTTTGAAAAAGCACTTAAAAATCAAATCAATTAAAAGATTAAAACCTTTATAAATAAAATATTTGAATCGCATGTAACAGTTAAAGGATTTCGGAAAATTTTGACGATCCGCTTTGATAATATCTTTTAAATTTTTTTACTAGTGCATAATCCCCAAATGAATAGTATAAATCACATCATGCTGCACCTAGGGTTGTTCAATGGCCGGTGCGGCTCGCACCCATGCTTTTCCGGCTGGTTCTCGAATGTTTTACTCACTAAACTACTGCCGCCCGTTATGTTAGGTAGTGTGCAAAGTTTTCCAGGGTGATGAAGGTAGTCTAACACCTAATTTAGTTTAGTTCTCCCAATTCTATCATTCCACGTATACGCACCACACACTTCCTATGCGACGATATTATTTTTGTGTGACTACCTACTACCTATCTACTTCGCATCAGACACTTCTTCCCTTTACTTAAATTAAGTAAAAATGTTCAGTTTGCAATTATTATTGACGAAATAACTATTTTCGATATTGGAATTTGGTTATGAATCACGCATTATTGCTTAATATATTACTAAACTGTGTTTTTGAAAAGGCTCAAAAACAAAAATAAGCTTTTTTACCATGAACAGGCATCCCACATTATGGTGTAGAACTCATCCGCTCTTAAAAGAGGGGTACCTCTTTGACATAAAGATTGTCATTATCATTTATTTTACTAATTTATTTTTACATTTTTAGATTTTGACCGCCGTATTTTTGGCAACCACGCCAGATCGATTCCCCAATGAACGTAACTTATTACATTACCCACGAAGGCATCAAGCAAGCAAGAGCTCGGTGTAAAAACAATAAACCCGAAAAGATACCGATCAGCTCCTGCACTTTTCCGTGGGACACAAAGTACATATAGTCACTTTCGTTTTCGAAGTTGGATGAAGTTGAATCCTGCCGGCCGGTCGGTTGGTCGTCTCGGAGCTTCTTCGATATAAAAATTAAATTTAATAGTCGCTGCCACTTCTCCGTCTCACTGCCGCCGCGCCGGCATGGCATGGTCCTGTTTTGTGGTTTAGACGTTACCACCTCTGCGCCCGTTTTCCAGCCTGCCATTTCCGCGATGCGACGGTACCCTGGAGGTCACTGGGGCTACCCGAAATAAGTGATCGTTCGGTTCGGTCTGTTCGCTTGTTTGCGGCCGTTCGTCGCTTGTTGGTAATGATGTCATGCAAAATGTGCAATTTTTCGGCGGTTTTCGCGTGGTAATTCAAATGATTATTAGTTTTAAATTGAAATTAGAATTTCGTTTCGTTTTTTTTGGGTCGTTGCGTGGAGGTAATTTATTAGCGCTCATCATGCTAATAAAGGCAAAGGTGCAACTTGGGCAGAAACTTCGTTGGGTCGGTCTACGTTGTTGAAGGGAAGGTACTTGCAAAGGCTTAGGGGTTTTTACATTATTAATTTGTAGCTGCGCAGCTGGAAGGACATGATCGAGCTCTCTCTTTCTCTCTCTAATGCATATTCTAATTAGGTGAGAAGGCACAGTGCAGAGCAATTTTAAGGCATTATTCGAAAATTACAGTGAGTGTAACGATTCATTTGATCGTATAGAAATTTTATAGCAATTACTGCTGTGCATGATAGCGTTCTTGACAATAAGTTTACCATCATGAATTACGGGGCCAATAATAATTACTCTTTACCTTGGTAACGATTAAAAATGATTATTGTCTTGGCAGACTTCTGCAGATTATGCTTATTAAGGGAGATAATTTTGCAGACCTATTTTTACTATAAATAAGGGCCAACTCGTGCAAGGCGCTGGTCTGCGGCAGTTCCTGCTTCGGTGTATGGAAAATATAGGAATACAGTACACAAGAACTAACCTCATTTGAGTAATTACTGTATATATTTATCTTCTGGGTTTACCTCTCAGCTCATTTACTGGGATGACTAACAGCCGGTCTATTCAACACAACGGTTTTCAGTGCTAAACAACAACGTCATAAGTGAACTTTGCTGTAGTGGTTGCAAAAAAGGACTGAGTGGTCGATAGTATTTTCCACGTTAATTTTCATGAGCCTTATCCCTTGCGGCTTTAGAAAGAGACGTATTGTAGTGAAAATATTATTTTGACTGATTTATAATCGTTTCTTATACTGATAATTCATTTAGCTAAATGATATTTTTGGACTTGTCAACCCGTTTTTCAATTTTTGAGTAATCTGCTCAGTTCGCCTCTGGTGGAAATTCCACTCAATTGAGGGCAAGCTGTGTAAAAAAACAGTAACAACGAGAGGAAAAGAAACAACGTTTGAACTGCAAGAGTTTTTATCGTGCCTTATCTAGCCCTAGTTATGTAGGTAGTGGTTCAGCTGTTGTACACTGTCATTATTGTAAGCTGGAAAACCGGTGCTGCAGCGAAAATGGATTAGACAACAATTTTCAATTATTAGAAGTTACGGCACAGTGTGCACAGCCATGGCTAATCTGTAGTGCATTGAAAAGTGATTGCTAATCGAAATCTCTGATCCATCATCCATAAGTTGAGCCATCGTGCTGGCGTTCAACAGGATGTTGGCATGTGCACTTGCTAGCTTTTTCCTTTCTTAGTTCAGTCGCAAAAATTACACCCATCGACAGCACTATATCTCGGTTGAGACGATGCAGGGTGCATAGCACTTCTAATCCATGTTGGTTGGTTCAGAAGGTGCATCTCCAGCTAATGGTCGTCTATTTTCTTCTCCATACATGTAACTGGACGACCGGCGCTCGGTGCAATCTTTTTCCGCCAGGTTTCGGTCCGTTTTAGGCTTCACCTCAGCCATGGGAAGACCGGCTGACATTGCACCGCTGCTTCGACTGCTACTGCAGTTGTTACCCATCCTGCTGCATCGAGAAAAGTGCGGCCATCTGTCGAACGGCGACATCGCGGCCGCCATCGCCATCAGCAATCATGTGACGATCATTGGTTTTTATGCACAAAACGTGACAAAGCATAAAATTGCCAATCATCTCGGACAGAAATTGAAACTAATTTAGCCTAATAATTGCGGATCCGGGAGGCGAGGAATGCCACCCGTTGTTGTCCTATGGGAGCCACACCATTGAAAAATCAATTTCTCCCGAGAGCGGTGATTGTTTCACATGACTTGTAACTGGGCCCCCTTCACTCGGTGTCTGAGGATCGCTGGTAGCGGGGGAATGCAGGGCAGTTAATTTTCTATTGAAGTGCAGTCTTGCGGGAATAGGAAAGCAACAATTTTGATTTGTCTCTGCTTCCGATGCATGCATCTTTGAGTAGGCAATAAATCATGTAATTTCCGGCACAGATAAAACTTAATATTAGAGTGAAATTAGAAATTTTCCCTGCTTCATAATTGTGGCGTAGTTCTTTTGCAAGGCATGTGGAATGAACTGTACATGGTCTGCCTGGGAAAACACAATTATAGTTTAAATGTTACGAAGTCCCATTTAGTTATGATCATTTAAATGAAATACGAGGTCGTGCAGCGACAGGGAAGGAAACACCCAAGCGAACGTTGAGTGATAGCAACGAGGAATAGCCTTGTTAGTCATAAGCGTCTGTTCCTATTTCAGGGACAGCTCTTGATGGCTTAACGATTCCTCAACCAACTATGTGGTTTTACTCTAAGTTTAGGATTGGCTCACGATAGCGTTTGATCAGTAGCACGCGATTAGAACAAGAAATGCGTTATGTTGGCACTAAACCTAAGGTGGCAGCCCCATCACGAGATTGGGTAGCCTGGCCCTAGTAAGGTAACCTACCTAAACAATGATTGTAACAAGTAATCAGGAAATTTAATTCGGAACATTCGGCATGAACCAAGGTCACGAGATAAGGACATGGGTTGGATGCCTGATACCTGGAACTGCAGATCGCTGAATTTCGCGGGTGGCGACAGGGTGGTCTAGAATGATAATCCATGATTGCGTACGCTACTACCGTACAAGACCGAAGATCGAAGAATAGAAATGGTTGGTTTCCGCTAGCAAAGGGTCACAAAGTATCACAAAGATTATTGCGGACCGTTCCAGCTCATTTATCCGTAGTGTCAGTTCCGTCCAGCAAAATGCCTCGTCGCTATCATCTACGTGTATCTGATCAGGAAGGCAGCCTACATAGATCAAGGAGCTGACCTCACATTCGCTTGTTTCTTGACATCAGTATCACGCTTCACTTCTTAACACGGCAAACCCAGCATCATCATATGACAAAGGAATAAACTTTGTTGGAGCAAAACGTAAACTCGACGATATGCTCAAATTGTTGCACAACTTACACTTCCAGAACGGCGTCGTCATTAAACAACTAGCGGATTAAAAGATAGACTATAATTTCATACCTGCCCATTCGTCGATTTCGGCGGTCCATGGGAAAGTGCTAGAAGTTCTTCAAGTCACTGCACAAGACAATGGTCCTCTTACGCCGTCTTGTTTGCGATTAATTTTTCTCGGGTCTGGCGCAAATTGAAACGATCCTGAAAACGCGTCCACTGATTCCGTTTGGCAATGATTCAGAGGACTTTGAAGCGCTGGCATACTTGTACTTTATACTGCAGCATCCTCTTATCGCTATTCCCCGAAATCTGATCTTCGTGACATGCTAGAAAATAAATTGACAGCATGGCAGAAAATGCAAAAGTACCTCTCCGCACTGCCGAAACGAACCAAATGGGCCAGGAATGCATTTGAAGGAGGAAAATTAGCCGCCACTGAAGTGCCCCTATGTCGAGTGGCCCGCGATTCATCCGGTAAGTGACAACACCCGTGACCTTGCGAACCAACGATGGTAGCTACAGACGAGCGATCGGAAAGATCTGAGTACTGTCCATTTCCGAAAAGCTCTGATTAGGCAAGGGGAGACTGAGACCTCCATTAAGTTATGTATTATTTTGTTTTACGATCGCACGAATCCGAGGTGGCCGTTTCGGATTAGAAGGTAGTTAAACGGTACAGGAGGTACGGCTGATATCGCTGAGGCGCCCGCGAAGTGCGGCGAGTAGCTTTCGTTGTTGGATCAGGCTCGTTAGCAGGCTGGAAGTCCGGAGCACGCTATGTCCGAAGGTACCTATTATTTAACTTTCATGCACCTCAGATTTCTCTTCACAGGATGTTAGTATTGGTGAAAACAATGAATTAATTTAAGGTCTTGAAATATTCTATCTTGGGTTTTTCACAAAATTCAACTTTCAAGGTTATATAGAGCTCATACCGAAAAAGAGGTGAGCCTGCCGAAGATTCTATGACTTCCGAAGAGCACGATGGGGATGCTACCGGGGCAGGTATCAAGGACGTTAAGGATGGTGGTCTGCCTAGTAGTCTCACCGGCAACGATGTTGACGACGTATCTTGCGAGAGAGGGTTATGTAGATCCCACGCGTCAAGCAGGATGTTGATAGGAAGCTTCTTGCAATTAGGTGTCCCAAGCAACAATGTAAGTTTTATTGTACTCTTATGGCGGTTTTCAAGACCAATTTTGGTCTGAAATGCCCTCATAAGAGTGTAATAAAACCCATATTGTTACTACGGGTAGAAGCCTTGGCGTGGTGATCAGCTTCGGCACGATCCTTGAGCTGGTTGATATGGGACCGCACAAGTTGCCGGTTGTCAACGCAGACATTGTATATTACTGCACCAACCTTGTCCAGTTCGACTCCAGGTGCCCAATGCCAGTTGTTTGTTGACATACAGTTTTGTAAAGACCAAGTCATCTCGTTGGTAGCCCCGTTTGATAAACTTCAGCGGTTGGTTTCCCTCCTGATTTTTTTTAACAGACCGTTTAAAGGTGTCCACAAATCTTTCAGCTTGCCCGTTAGATTGTGGAAAAAACGGCGCAATGGTTAGATTCTCGATGGATCTCCCCATACAAAAATCTTCAAACTTCCCAGACGTAAACTGTGACCCATCGCTGACCAACTTTAGAGGATTGCCAAACCGAGCGAATACGTTCTTCAGGATTTCTATTTTTGCTTCGCTTGTCGTACTACGAATTTCGAAGATTTCGGGTCACTTTGAGTACGAATCCACGATGATGAGGTAGTATTCTTCGGAGTTGGGTCCAGCATAGTCTATGTGGACGCGTTCCCATGGCCCACTAGTTTTTGGTCACGGCACCGGAGCACAATTCGGTGGAGAAGTTACAGCGGTGGCGCAAAGTTGACGTGACTTGACGTAGTTGATGATTCGTGCAAATAACGGTACACTTTCTTGGTGAGGGGATCGGACTGAGCAGCTTTTTGTGCGATTCTGAAACTCAAAGGAAGAGTATTGATTGTATCAGAGGTCATCGACCTGATATCCTCCTTGAGAGCAACCGAGGCGATAACGTAATCCTCGTCCGGTCGCACGTGCTGGATGATGAGTCGAGAGAGCACGTCTGTGTTTCCGAACTTCGCTGTAGGTGCGTTAGTGCCCATCGCATCGCTGCAATCGGTTGGATGTGTATAGACCGGAATACCCTTCTAAGAAGGGCCTTCTTCCAGTCGAAAATTCGCAAAAGAGGTGCATGGTCGGTCTGCAGATGGAATCGCCGACCAAACAGCATTCGGTGGAACTTTGTCACCGCAAATATGATCGCTGAGCCCTCGCGATCAGGTTGGCTATAGTTCGGCTCGACACGTTTGAGTACCCGCACGAGTCGCACGACGTTCAAAGTGCCATTGGAGAATTTATGGCTGATAGTGGCACCAACACCGACAGAAGAAGCGTGTGCCGATACGATGATGACGCAGTTTGGACTGTAACGCGTAAGGAGCAAAACTAGAATCTCCTGGAAGTTCGTAAACGCTTGCTGACATTCTGTTGACCAACGGAATTCGGTGTCAGCCTTGAGCAGCTCATCCAACGGTTACCAAAGAGTTCTCATTCTGGGGAAGAATTTCCCGTAGTAGTTGACCGCTCCGAGTAAAGAGCGAACACCGGAAACGTCGGTGGGAGGAGCCATGTCGATGTCGGTGATAGCTTGGATCTTCGCTGGATCCGGTCATAGACCGTGGCCGTCAAGCAGGTAACCCAAGTATTTTTTGCACTTCAGCGAATGTGCACTTCTCAGGCCGAATGGTAAAACGAAATTCTTGTATCCGTTCCAGCACCGTACGACGGGTAGTCCAATGCTCTTGAACGTCATTTACGCCAACAACCATGTCATCAAGATAACCAGAAGTTCCCGTAAAACCAGCCAACATGGTGTGTATCAGCTGCTGGCATGCCCCTAGGGCGGTCTTGACTCCTGGCGGTAGGCGGTTATAACGGTACAATCCTCGATGGGTATTGATGGCGAGAAGGTCACGGCTATCTTCGTCGATTTCCACCTGGAGGAAAGTGTGAGATAGGTCGATGACGGTGCGGTCGAGACCGGTAGAATAGTTCCCACTGATTCGGGTGTTGCCATTGACCTAGTGGATGACTACGGTCGGGGCCGCCCAGTTCGAAAAATCAATCGGTGTGATGATCATGGCGTGCTCCAATCTGTCCAATTCGTCATCCACTTACATGGTGTACGCCTTGGGACGAGTGGGGTTGAATGGCGGTACTGCGTCCTGTATGAGCTTTAGCTTGATTATCGTCCTCGTGCACAACCCAAGCTCGCTTCGGAAAACGGCTGGAAACGCCACCTTGACAAAGTCTTCAGATGTAGGAGAACTGGTGCCACGATTACAGTGAGCATTGCTGGGCACAGACTACAATCCAAAATTTCTCTCAGATGCCGTTGACTTAAGCTTGAACGAAACGGTTCTTCTTGTTAACGGTATTTACCAGAAGACTCACAGTGTTTGTTGAAACTCCCGGTCAGCCTTTCCGTTTTGATTTGGCGACTCTTCCGAGTGATCGAGCAATACCCTTCACGATGTCCGATGACACCGCAACTGTTACACCTGTGCTGCTTGAAAGTACAGTCCCGGTTGTAGTGCATTGCACCACAGTTCTTGGCTGGTCTCGTTCCGGACGATCCAAAGGTCGTCATAACTGGCGTACCAGGCTGACGTTGCCCTCTGGTTCGAAGCGAAACTATGTAATATTGTTCGCCAGCGAGTCCAGAATGATTTCGAGGTTAGGTGGTACCAGAACACGAATGGACTGCAACGCCAGGATGAAAAACGTTTGCTGCTGGTGCATAAAATCCTGTTGCTGCTTCAACAATTGCTGTATGAAAGTCTGCTGCTGTTGGGAGAGGTAAGCGAAAATCTGCTACGTTTACGACACCGGTTGGAAAGGATTTGTTGGTTGTTGATTCTCAGTGCTCAGCCTGTCATCTGCTCGTACCGAACAATTTTCACTCCGAAAATCGCTTTTCCTTCGTCGCCACTTTTACGGCCGCGCAAGTGCGAGCAGGCGTGGTCGCGATGATTTAGTATGTTCACTTCTGCTGGACTGTGACAGCGTCGACAAGATGACAGTTAAACTGTCGTCAGTGTGCCCAGTCGCAAAAATATGATGAAACGTTAGGGTAACCCCAACATCCCCAGTAACAATTCTAAAGCCACTTGGTTTTACTTGAATTTGATAAAGGTTTTATTGCGGTATTAATCATTAACTCTGGGTTTATTGTGGTATTGAGCAATACCAAGAGGATACGAGTGGTATTGTGGTTGCTTATATTACCACGTTAAAACTTGTTGGCTATACCACGTCTCTTATAAACTTATAAACCATAAGTGTGGCGTGGCAATACAAAATGGCGCACCAATCAAAATTGATCTTATCGCGGTTACTTGTCAAACCGCAATAAGTCTGTTAGTTTCATAAACCTATTGAAACGATAACACCCTAACCAAACAGTTTTTTGCTGCTATTATGAAGAATACAAACAACAATTCATCAAAGCAAAGTGTTTTGCAGAAAAAAAGATATTATCAATCGGTTTTCCTGTCAGGTTTTCTTGTGAACAAATTTAGCTTTTGCCAGAAAAGCGAAAAGCGAAATGCGAAAAGCGAAAAGCTTTTTTAAATTATGGCGATAGCTGTCAAGCAGCGAAAGCTTAACCGGTTTTATTGCTGCTTTGAGCCGAGCATGATACGACTACTTGAGCTTATAATCTTATTCTTATAGCGGTTATGAAAACATTCTGAGGAGTGGGCCACTTGGTCAGAAAGCAGTTTTATGGTGGTCATCAGAAAGTTCTGGTGGAGCTCATAGTTTTATTAGCGGTTTTATGAAATTGGTCATGAAAACCATTATACGAACGTAATAAAACTTGGAATTGTTACTTGGGATGTACTCAAAAAAAATTATTTTCAGTATATATCCAGTATTAGGATATATTGGTACATCGTTCAGGTGTATTTTTCTGTATTGTATGTAATACATTTCGTTATTTTTTCAGTATTGCTGTGGATTGAGCAAATTGCTTATTATCCATGCTTGAGTGTCGATGTTTTTTACATTTTTGCTAATTTTCTGTTTTGCCATTTTCTGTTCTGCCATCTTTCTGTCCTACCAACCTTCTATATTACCATCTTGCTGTTTTATCAACTTTTAGTCTTGGGGGCCGTGCACTAATTACGTAAGGCATTATGGGGGGAGGGGGGGTTCCGCGAAATCTTACAAAATCTTATTTGGGGGGGAGGGGGGCTTAATCATTTCTTAAGTAAGATTTTCACACACGAAAAAATTATGAAAAAGTCACATTTTTAATAGCAACTTATATTATTTGTTACAAAATTTTTTAAATTGATGAGGTAAGTTGTGAAGTGTCGAAATCTTTCATGCTGCAAGGAAATGCATAGCAACCTGCTGAGTATTTTAGCCTTGTCCACTCAAGGAAACAGCAGTTGGCCTACTTGTTCCAGAGTCTCTGATGTCATCGGTTTATGCTATTATTTATAATTTATAATTTATTCGTATAATTCATAGGACAATTTGGGTCTAAATGAATACTTAAAAGTTACTTAATTGTTAGTATTTACATTGTCAAGTGCACGAATTCGTTAGCGGTAAATGCGTGAAGGTTCGTCAAAAATAAAAAAGGTCAGCAAAGCAGTTGAATTGTCTGATCATGGAAGCGATGGGAACGTTGGCAGCATATTGCGTTGTATAGGAGTCTGCCTGTAGAATCATTCTGGGTCGTAAGACTCTTGAAGGTGCGTAGAGTCCGATTTGCGATAGGATGTCCGGTGCATCATATTCGCCAGTTAAAAGCTTGCAGCCAAATAACGATTGCGAAACCTCTCTACGTCGACTTAGCGTGCTAAAACCCAACAGACGACAGCGGTCTTCGTACGGTGTTAAGTTTTGCTGATCCCTCCACGGAAGGTGACGAAGTGCATGTCGAACAAATTTTCGCTGTACGTTTTCCAGTCTGGCGGACCAGATAAACTCGTGCGGGTTCCAAACGATGCTCGCAAATTTCAGCGTACCGTACAATAGAGCAATAGAGAGCTTTGAAGCAGATCGGGTCATTGAATTCACCAGCAATCTTAAATATGAACCCAAGACTACGATTGGACTTGTCAACGATGGCAGAAATGTGGGACTTCATGGTGAGTTTCTCGTCAAGTAATACTCCAAGGTCCTTCACCTGTTCTACCCTATTCAATTTTGATCCGGAAATTTCGTAATCGAACTCTATTGCGCTTCTAGTGCGATGGAAACTGATGACGCAACATTTCTCCACACTCAGTAACAATTGATTCCTTACGCACCAGTCACTTAACAAGTCCAGAAGCTTCTGCAACATTCTGCAGTCCTCGATTCTCTGACTTCAAGATAGATTTTCAGATCATCAGCGAAGAAAAACCTTCCATCTTCATTGAGTAGTAACACTGCATCATTTATGTAGATACAGAATAGCAATGGGCCCAAATTGCTACCCTGTGGCACACCAGAACCATTTGTAAACGCGGCGGGCCGGCAGTTGCCAAGTTGAACGAAGAGTTGCCTATCCGTAAGGTAAGTTTCCAACCATCTGCACAATCTTGTGGTACACCCAAGTTTCTCCAACTTGCTTAAAAGAATAGTATGATTAACGGTATCAAAAGCGGCCTTCAAATCAGTATAAACTGTATCCACTTGCGCTTTGGCGCTCATACTATTTATGCAGAACGATGTGAAATTCACCAAATTCGTTTCTACAGATTGCCCGGGATCATTCCAACATATTTCGTTGCAATTTCCTATCTCAATCCCGCAAGGCAGCCGCAATCCCTTATGATATCACGAGAAATATTTTTGTTTAAAAGTAGCTTACACAATTAATGTATAGCTGTACCAATGGAACAAGTGCAGGATAAGCTACTATACAACAAAAATGTTTCTTGGGATATATTGTTCTTCTGTTCCCAAATATCTTGCCTGCCGTATGTGGCCAGAGTGGGGTCAGTATTTTGCTTCAAAGGAAACCGCGGTCATTACAGATCTGTACATTAGACGCAACGCAGTGCCAATTCCAACATAAGACCATGTCGCGTGTCATCTAGAAGAGGCAAAGAAGTTCTTTGTATACTACTTGACGAGGACACGTTTTCAGACGATTTAGATTGGATCAATGCGAATTAAGTGAACGCTAGTGAGTTTCTGAGCATACACCAACATTTATTGACAACCTCAATGCTGAAATACGTTCTGTTCGTGAGGGGATTAAGGGATTTACAATAGATAATTGATATTATTTGTTTTTTTTTTTATAAATTTGTTTGAACTTTGTTGACTGTTTCAATATTCTTTCAATGTCTATCTTTTTAAATAAAACTTGAATTTTGATGTTTCAAAAAACCTTACTAAGAATTTGTACGGGGGGAGGGGGGATTGGCCAAAATCTTACAAAATCTTATATAGGGGGGAGGGGGGGTTCAAAAATGAGGAAAAAGGCCTTACGTAATTATTGCACGGTCCCTTGTCAACTTTCTGTCTTGCCATATTTCTGTCTTACCATCTGTTTGTCTTGCCGTCTTTCTGTATTTTCAATTTTCTGTTTAGTCAACTTTCTGTCTTGCCATCTTTCTGTCTTGCCGTCTTTCTGTCTTGTCAATTTTCTGAATCGACATCTTTTTGTTTTGCCAACTTCCGTTTTGCCAATTTTTTGTTTTGCCATTTTTCTGTCATGCCAACTTTCTGTCTTGCCAAATCACTGTTTTGCCATCTTTCCGTTTTGTCGAGCTATCAAGTTGATAGCTCTTGATCTCGAATCCGGAAATCGGTCAGCTGAAGAATAATAGATCCACCGGAAAAGATCGACTTCTGGCAGAACACTACAAAATGGCCAATAGTCGCTAGCAGCGACACTTCACTGGATAATTTCAAGGATTTTGGAGGAGGAGAAACTACCGGGGGAGGGAATAGAAAGTGTGGATTGCTCCGTCTACAGAAAGACCGATCTGTTCGATTACGATTACGACCATTACGCTGGTCAACGCCGCGTACAACGTGCTCTCCCAGATGTTGTTACATCGTTTAATCCTAAAAGTAAAAAATTTCGTAAGCCAATATTAAGCGGGTTTTATTCGTGTCCGTGCTACTGCCAATCAAATTTTTACTCATCAACTAACCCTCCAAAAATGTCAAGAGTATGATGCGCCCATGCATCCAATTTTCGTGGATTTCAGAGCAGCATAAGATACCGTCAAGCGCGAACAGCTTTGGCAGCAGAGGCACAAGTATGGTTTTCCTGACAAACTGATGCGGCAGCTACCTACCTCTTAGCTACCCTGGAGCGAGTGATATAGTACGTGCGTGTTTCGGGGGCACTGTCAAGTCCTTTCGAATCGCGTAGAGGGCTGCCACAAGGGGATTGACTGTCCTGTGTGTTATTCAACATTGCTATTGAAGGTGTGACCCGACGAGCGTACATCAAACCGAAAAGAGCGCTCTCTTCGGCAAGAGTTGCCAACTCCTGGTCTTCGCAGATGATCTTGATATCATTACTAGAAACCTTGGGATGGCGAAGGCAATCTACGCTAGGAGGCTAACTAGTAGGATTGAGATATACACGACAACCAAATATATGGTAGGAAGAGGCTCCAGAGAAACCAACGTTGATTCTCGTAAGAATCACATAGACAGTGACTTTTGACGGCGATTGACTGGAAGTGGTTGATGAGTTCGTAAATTTCGGGGTCTGGTCACCGCTGACAATAATACGAGTAAGGAGATTCAACGACACATTCAAACTGGAAGTCGAGCCTACTTTTTACCCCCAAGACGTTTCAACCAAGGAGTCTGCGCCGCCACACAAAGCGCGCGATGTATAAAACGTCAATAAGACCGATAGTTCTCTATGAACTCGTGATAGTTACTTTGCTTACAGAGGACATACGTTCACTTGCCGTGTTTGAACGAAAGGTGTTGCGGAGTATTTTTGGCGGAGTACAAACAGATAGCGGAGAATGGCGTACGCGCATGAATCACGAGTTACATGCACCACTTGGAGATATTCCCATTGTACATCTGGCCAAAGGTGGCAGACATCGGCGGGTCGGGCTCGTCGCAAGGAAGCCGGACGACTTTTCAGTTAAAGCCGTTCTCTTCAAGAGCCTCTTCGGCACCATGGAATAGAGGGGTCCAACGAATTGGCGACGAGTAAACAAGGATCGAGTACGGTGGCGAGACACTTTTGATACGGCAACTCAGGCTCTCTGGTAGAAGTAAAAAGTAGGTTCCAGATTTTACAATAGTCGATTTTATGAAGACATCAGGAACTATATACTCAATAAGTTGAATTCATTTTCCATCAGTAATTCTATTTTGGGCGTGCTATTTCGTGCGTTGATGAATATCGCATTGAGAGGGTGAAAAATGGTTTCAGATAATTATAACAACACTAGAAACACTGACTCTGTAGTGAACGCCGGCTCTGCTACCTTGGTAAAGACTTTTATAACTTTTGAGCTTTGCAAACTAAGAGCATAGCTTAAAAAACGAAAAAGAGAAAAAAAAAATGCATGAAAAAAATAAAATTTAGTCTTCTTTTTCTTTTTTCTCTGGCTGTGTTTCGTTCACAAAGTTCAAAAGTTATAAAAGTGTTTGCCTAGCTCTACTACCAACAAAACAAAAGAAAATGTTTGTTCTAATACATTGTGTAGTTTCTGAGAAAAAGGTACATAAAGTTTGAAAATCGTGTTTTTACAGGAGTGGCATTTTATTCCGTCGAGGTTGTTCCACGCCGCAGTGAAATGCTTATGTGTAGGATCGTTTTTCGGTCACTTGCCGTGGTCGGATCATTACAAAATTAATATCAAAATAAGCGGAAAAGACTGGAGAATCAAAGTCTGATACAAAAAAAAATTTTTTTCAAAGATTTTAGTCGTATATGTCCCCTTAAATGATTGATAAAATTAGTATTGGAGTCAGTAAGTTTAATCAGAATACAGGTAATTCAGATTACTATTTTTTACCATTCAATTTTCACTATTTGATTAAATGTCAACATCATTGCAGATTATAGTTAGGTAATTACACAAATCGTTGGATAAAATAAATATTCATTATAAGAGGAAAATGGAGAAATAGTTTCAGCCGATAGAAGAGAATCTCTGCTGTACATGAATACGAAAGAACGCTGACCCCAATAGGGTCTATTGTACAAATCAGCATATCCACTCTAAGCGAAAAAACAATACGACCCTAAGCACAGGTCTGCAGTAACTTCGAGTGCATCTGCCACGGGCAACTGTTGCCTCTGAACCAACCGACACCAGCCGCAGCCATGGCACACAGGAAAAGGAACACTTCAACGTGCATATAATGCGCGGTACAGCATATCCACGGCGCGGCGGAGGTCATAAACCAGACGGGAACAAAAAGAATAGAAACACTGGCCAACAATATAGCCAAACTGTGAAACCAACAATCGAGGAATGCTAGAGCGCAAATCTATCTCTCCGGATCTTACCGGCCCTCCACCGATCAGGGCAAACTCGACATGAATGCCATCCGCTGCTGCTAGAACAACAATAGTCTGCAGTGTCTATGTGTACCCAACTATCTATGTTTGCAAGTTTGTGGAACCGCAGCTGGGATAAATGTCGGGCGCGATTTTAACGAGCTGGCAAATAAACCGGATAAGAAACTTGCGAAAAATCTACACTGTACGTACCTCCGTACCGCCATGCCAGTGCCGTTGCTTGGACACTATTGTCGGTGTAGAGTTTTGCATAGATTAAACTTTATTTTCCAAGCCTTCATTTTGTGTTTGATTTTCCGTTCTATGCACTGCATTAGCTTTCGACAATCTTTTAGAGTGTCCAACTAATGTTGAGACTCTGTCTCTGCTTGTGCATTCGAGTAACCTTCAATTGCATTTTCAATCGCGGAGACCCACAGGATGTGACAGAATAAATCCCGAAATAGATCCGTCAATCCGCTCTGTAGCTGTCAATTGAGACGCATCAAGTCGATCGGCAAACGACTTTCCAACTGCGCGCGCTCATGGAAACTCGTCGCAATCGACAAAAAAGTAGCACGTGGTTCTCGGACTTGGACTCGGCCTGCCTGCCAGTCAGTGCCACGAAAGCATACAAATATTTCTCGATTCACCAGACAGGGACTATAATCATATCTCTGGAGACAGTTAATTACTGCCGTGAAAATGCGGATAATTACACTCGTTTGATTTTATTATTGATTCATAGGGGCGGACGGGTTGCACCGGCAGCAGCGAGTGTGGTTCGTTCCATGATCCAGCCAGCCACTCGAACTGTGGAGCTGAACAACCGATTCCGAACCGAACTGGCAAGCAGAAGGAAAGGGAAACGCATCATTTATTTGCACTGCTTCGGCGGCGGCGGCAGGGGCGATTTCTTTCGCTTACTTCCAAATGCATTCGCCAACTTGTTTCTCCAACTCCAGTGGATTTTAAATAAACCTGTCTCTGACTCTGCCGGCCGGTTGCAGGTGTGGAAAAATGTCATGCCCGATGTAAATTGATGGATCAACAAAAATGATTAATCGTTCAATGTGACTAGCTTACTTACTTACTTTACTTTAGTGGCAACGGTCCGTTACCGATCCTGCGCCGAACGAATTATAGTCCTCCAGTACCGTCGGTCCTGGGCTGCCGTTCTCCAATCCCCACGAACACCAGCTGAACGTGCATCGTCTTCGACAGCACACACCCACCGGGTGCGGGGTCTGCCTCGGAGTCTACGGCCTCTTCCTGGTTCTCTGCTGAAAATAGTTTTGGCTACTCTTTCATCGGGCATTCTGGCCACGTGTCCAGCCCACCGCAGCCTGCCACATTGCACTACCTTCACTATATCAGCATATTTGTATACTTGGTACAGCTCGTGATTCATGCGTCTGCGCCACACTCCATTTTCCATTTTGCCACCAAGTATAGATCGCAGAATTTTACGCTCAAAAACCCCAAGCACTCGCCGATCAGCTTCCTTTAGCGTCCATGATTCGTGTCCGTAAAGGGCCACCGGGAGGATTAGTGTTCTGTAGAGCGCCAGTTTTGTGCGAATTTGCAAACTACGGGACTTCAGCTGGCTACGTAATCCGTAGAAAGCCCGATTCGCGGCTGCAACTCGTCGTTTCACTTCGCGGCTTACATCGTTGTCACATGTCACGAGTGTACCAAGGTATATAAATCCCTCCACTACTTCATATCGTTCCCCATCTAACTCCACCTCGGCACCAACACCACTTGAGCTCCCACGTTCCCTACCAGCAACCATGTACTTCGTTTTGGCGGTATTAATGGTAAGTCCCAATCTCGCTGCTTCCCTTTTAAAGGGCCTAAAGGCCTCTTCTACTGCTCTACGGTTGATTCCGATGATATCGACGTCATCCGCAAAACCAAGAAGCATGTGAGATTTCGTGATGATAGTTCCATTCCTTTCCACGTTTGCTCTTCGTAATGCACCTTCCAAGGCAATGTTGAATAGCAGGTTAGAGAGTGCGTCCCCTTGCTTCAGTCCATCCAACGTCACGAAAGCAGCTGAGGTCTCACCCGCTATTCTAACGCATGATTTGGATCCATCCAGCGTCGCACGAATCAGCGTAACTAGTTTCGTCGGAAAACCATGTTCTAGCATTATCTGCCACAGCTCATTTCGTTTAACTGAATCGTACGCCGCTTTAAAATCCACAAACAGATGGTGTGTCTGCAAGTTGTACTCCCGGAACTTGTCTAGCAACTGGCGCAGGGTAAACATCTGATCCGTCGTGGAGCGACCCTCACGAAAACCCGCTTGGTACTCGCCGACGAAGGACTCCGCTAACGGTCTCAGTCTGCAGAACAGGATACGGGAAAGCACCTTGTAGGCAGAATTGAGCAATGTAATTCCTCGATAGTTTTTACACTCCATTCGATGTCCCTTTTTGAAAATTGGGCAAATGAGGCCATCCAACCACTCCTCCGGCATTTGTTCTTCCTCCCAGATCCTGACAATGATCCGGTGGATTGCTTCGTACAGCCGCTCGCTCCCCGCTTTTAGAAGTTCAGCCGGGATACCGTCCTTCCCAGCAGCCTTACCGTTTTTCAGCTCACTGATTGCCTTCTTAACCTCTTCCTGTGTTGGTGGCTCCACAGCTTGACCATCGCTTACAATTTCTATCCTGTCCCTGCTGATCTCCTCATTTACCTCTCCATTCAATAGTGTCTGGAAGTGCTCCTTCCACCTGGCTGCTACCGCCGTTTTGTCGGTAAGCAGGTTGCCAGCACTATCATTGCACATCACAGGCATGGCAAAATTCCTGCTTCTCACCGTTTTATAGAAACTCCGTGTGTCGTTGCTGGCGTATCGCTCCTCTGCGCCGGCAAGCACGTGCTCCTCGTACTCGCGTTTCTTTAGACGATGGATTCTTTTTTCCGCAGCTCTAGTCTCTCTGTATCTCTCTCTGTTTTGACGCGTTGCCGCAGTGAGCATGCGACTCCTGGCCTGGTTCTTTTCGTCTGTCACTCTCTGGCATTCGGCATCAAACCAGCTGTTACGCTGTCTTCCACGCGTCGTGCCTACCACCTCTCTCGCTGTTGTTTGGATGGCACCATGGATGTTCCTCCACAGCCCATTTATATCTTCTTCTTCTACCTGCTGTTCTGCGATTCGCTGGTCAAGCTTCCTGGCGTACTCCACTGCAACGCCGTCTGCCGTTAACCGCTGGATGTTGAAACGCAGCGTCCTTTCAGTGCGAGCTTTCGCCGTGTTCGACAGCCTTGCGCGAATCTTACTCACTACGAGATAGTGGTCAGAGTCGATATTTGGTCCACGAAAAGACCGTACATCGATAACATCCGAAAAGTGTCGACCGTCAATCAAGACATGATCGATCTGAGAGCTAGAGTCTCCATTTGGATGCCTCCAGGTTTGTTTCCGAATATTCAAACGTGGAAAGTAGCTACTAGCTTACTCGATGTAATTGAAATTACAGTTAAGCGGAATTGTTCAGTCGTGATTTTTGGTAATAACATTATTTGTAAAATTCATAGCTATTTTATAGTATGGTGAAAGTTGGCGGAGTTTCGCTGACCTCAAACAAAAAAGCTTTCAACGTTTTAATAAAAATAGAAAAAATTAAATTCAGCTGTCAATCCATTATCTGCAGCACTTCATTGTTTTCCAAACCTTTCTTCAGTAGCATCAGATACTCAATCAGTACTAAGCTCCACTGACCACACGTTGGCCGGAAGTTCCCTGAGCGAGGCAGGGAAACGAGTTTGCATTATATTCTGCAGCTTTTGAAAAACTCTGCTGCTGAGGCTACGGGCGAAGAATAGAATTATATGACGCTCGAGCTTCATTTTCCCGCTGCTGCTGCGATATTGCTTTTGTTTCCAAACTCAGCGCATAAATAAAGCCGAAACTGCCAACTTCCTTGCGTTCCTAGCATGGTCGTCTCGTATTCCACCGCACCATACCGGCCGTCACCGCACTATCAGGTCCATTCATGGTTGCAGTTGTTGCCGCTGCCGCTTCGAGAGTTAGATTTTAGAACCAGAGTTTTCCATTTGCTCAGGTTCCGTGGCGACGAAGACTTTTCTTCCCATTTTCAATGCGGTGAACCAACTCGGTGGCAAAAAGCAACCACAACGATTGACAGAGATAGGAAACTATAAATAAGGTTGCAACTAATAGCTGATGATGATTGTATAAATATTGTTAATTGGAACAACTTTTCGCATTTGCTTGAACAATGTTGCACAATAGACTTTTGACCTGGGTGTCGACTCAATAGCTGACTAGCTAAAAAGTAAAAACATGGTTATGGTGAGAAAGTGACTGGAAAATTATCTCATATCGTAAATACTTTTCAGTAGCAGGTAGTGAATAGAAAACACAAACGTTGGAAAATAGTTACAAGAATCCTATCCCAGCGCATTGGTCAACAACAGAGGACCTTTTGGACAACACCTTTTGGATTTTGTATCATCACGCCGTATTAACATGAGCCGTTCTGAATTATAGTGGTCTATTGACTATTTTTTGTCAAAAATGAGATTTTTGCATAAATCGTATCTTTTTGCATAGAAGTACTAAATAAATCATAAAAACTTCAAAATAGTAGGTTTCCAACCTGCTTTTTTTCATGTTGAATTTTTGGAATGACCATTCTGTTCCGCATTATAGTGGTCTATGTGCATGGAACTTACTTGTGACAGAGATTGATATAAAACTCTCATAATTTGGACATTAAGTGAAAGTAGTTAACTCTTTATAAGGCCGTGGCAATTATATTGCCACCAACGAAAAATATTTGTTTTGCGTCTATAACGACATCAATATAATTATAGAAGCAAAATAAAAAATTTTTGTTGGTGGCAATATAGTTGCCACTGCCTTATAAAGGGTTAATAAGCGTAAGTCGATTATTATTTTTTTTAAGCGAGATTCAAATTCAAAATACTGAAAATTACTAAAAGTACCAACAACGATGTAAAAATCGATAGCATTTGTAGTGGGTGAAAGGGATTGAGAAGCGAAAGTCTAATAAATTTCAAGTGATCACACCTTCTCCGATTTCAATTAAATTTAATATAATTACTCCTTTCGTCCTCACTCCTCACATTAAATTTACCAAAGTTTTATCCGAAGTAATCAATCCCCCTCGCAGTGATGTTTGTCCATTTTCCTAATATGTTCAAGACTTTTTCACGTTCAAATGTTTTTATTTAATTTTTTTCCTGCATAGTTTTTGTTAAACGCGAAAATCTCAAAACATTCCCAATTTTATTTTCGATTCGTAATTCTTAAAGTGATCGCCGGACAATTTTACAGGACCAACCTTGTGTTTTGTCTTGACCTTTAAAATGAGGTCGGGCATATAATTAATTTTTATATTACACTAGCTGACCCGACAAACTTCGTATTGCCACAAATTAAACTGTGTTGTACATAAATCGTGAATCTCCCATGACCTTTGTCATAATCGCGAGTTTTGCAAGTTTTAGTCCATGTCCATGGAGTCCATGGGTGGTTTAATATATAAATTTTCCTCAACAGTTAAGTAGAAAACAGCTCCCCCCATTGCTTAACCTGATAAAATAAAGCGCATAGCATTTAAATATTCGTCATCTTTACAAACCATTTCGCCGAATACCATTTTGCTCACAACGCCTGCGGCGTCTCGCCCTGAATCATCTAGTGTTACTATTGATAGTTTTTGGTGGTCTTGTTATTGACTAATGTTTTATGGAAGAGTCTAAAATTTTTCGAGTTCGATTAGATTTTGAGTTACGCAAAAATTTCTGTTTTATTTGTATGAAAGTCTTTATCCCCCTCCTGTGGCAGTGTAAGGGGTCTCAAATCATCATAAAAAAAAATTTCTGCCGCCAAAACCCCCCACATGCCAAATTTGGCTCCATTTGCTTGATTAGTTCTCGAGTTATGAAATTTGGAAATTTGTATTTCATTTGTATACCCCTCCTCTTAAAAACAAGAGGGGTTCTAATTCATCACAGAATAAAATTCTTGCTTCCAAAAACCTTCACATGCCAAATTTGGTTTCATTTACTTGATTAGTTCTCGAGTTATGCGGAAATTAGTATTTCATTTGTAAGAGAGCCCCCCCCCCTCTTAAGCGAGAGACTCGTAACTCATCATAAAAGAAATTCTTGCCTTCAAAACCCCCCACATGCCAAATTTGGTTCCTTTTGATTGATTAGTTCTCAAGCTATGAGGAAATTTGTATTTCATTTGTATGAAAGCCCCTCCTCCTAAAGGGGGGAGCAGTCTCAAATCACCATAAAAAAATTCTTGTCTCCAAAAAGACCCACATGCTAAATTTTGTTTCATTTGCTTGATTAGTTATAGAGTTAT
This sequence comes from Sabethes cyaneus, assembly GCF_943734655.1. Taxonomy (NCBI): domain Eukaryota; kingdom Metazoa; phylum Arthropoda; class Insecta; order Diptera; family Culicidae; genus Sabethes; species Sabethes cyaneus. The sequence continues at coordinate 207,018,021 of NC_071354.1, read as the reverse complement.
GAAGTAATTTGTATTCATTTGTGTAGGAGCCCCCCCTCCTAAAGTGGGCAGGGGTTCTCATTCACCATAAAAAGAATTCTTGCCTCAAAAAACCTTCATGTGCCAAATTTGGTTTCATTTGCTTGATTAGTTCTCAAGTTATGAAGAAATTTGTATTTCATTTGTATGAGAGCCCCCCGCTCTTAAAGGGGGGAGGGGTCATAATTCCCCTCCTAAAGAGGGGAGGGGTATCAATTGACCATAAATAAAATTCTTGCCGAGAGACTTGTTTGACCAACGATACTAATTTTGGTTTTAGTGATGGCATTTTGGTCATCAAGTTACTAGTAAACTAGTTTATTTGCTGTCTAGGTCTCCTTGAAACGTTGGCCCAGACGGCAAATAAACTAGTTTACTAGTAACCCGTTGACCAAAACGCCATCACTAAAACAAAAATTTTCGCCTCCAAAAACACCCACATGCCAAATTTGGTTGCTCGAGTAATGAGGAAATTTGTATTTCATTTGTGTTGGCGCCCCCCAGACAGACAGACAGACAGACAGACAGACAGACAGACAGACAGACAGACAGACAGACAGACAGACAGACAGACAGACAGACAGACAGACAGACAGACAGACAGACAGACAGACAGACAGACAGACAGACAGACAGACAGACAGACAGACAGACAGACAGACAGACAGACAGACAGACAGACAGACAGACAGACAGACAGACAGACAGACAGACAGACAGACAGACAGACAGACAGACAGACAGACAGACAGACAGACAGACAGACAGACAGACAGACAGACAGACAGACAGACAGACAGACAGACAGACAGACAGACAGACAGACAGACAGACAGACAGACAGACAGACAGACAGACAGACAGACAGACAGACAGACAGACAGACAGACAGACAGACAGACAGACAGACAGACAGACAGACAGACAGACAGACAGACAGACAGACAGACAGACAGACAGACAGACAGACAGACAGACAGACAGACAGACAGACAGACAGACAGACAGACAGACAGACAGACAGACAGACAGACAGACAGACAGACAGACAGACAGACAGACAGACAGACAGACAGACAGACAGACAGACAGACAGACAGACAGACAGACAGACAGACAGACAGACAGACAGACAGACAGACAGACAGACAGACAGACAGACAGACAGACAGACAGACAGACAGACAGACAGACAGACAGACAGACAGACAGACAGACAGACAGACAGACAGACAGACAGACAGACAGACAGACAGACAGACAGACAGACAGACAGACAGACAGACAGACAGACAGACAGACAGACAGACAGACAGACAGACAGACAGACAGACAGACAGACAGACAGACAGACAGACAGACAGACAGACAGACAGACAGACAGACAGACAGACAGACAGACAGACAGACAGACAGACAGACAGACAGACAGACAGACAGACAGACAGACAGACAGACAGACAGACAGACAGACAGACAGACAGACAGACAGACAGACAGACAGACAGACAGACAGACAGACAGACAGACAGACAGACAGACAGACAGACAGACAGACAGACAGACAGACAGACAGACAGACAGACAGACAGACAGACAGACAGACAGACAGACAGACAGACAGACAGACAGACAGACAGACAGACAGACAGACAGACAGACAGACAGACAGACAGACAGACAGACAGACAGACAGACAGACAGACAGACAGACAGACAGACAGACAGACAGACAGACAGACAGACAGACAGACAGACAGACAGACAGACAGACAGACAGACAGACAGACAGACAGACAGACAGACAGACAGACAGACAGACAGACAGACAGACAGACAGACAGACAGACAGACAGACAGACAGACAGACAGACAGACAGACAGACAGACAGACAGACAGACAGACAGACAGACAGACAGACAGACAGACAGACAGACAGACAGACAGACAGACAGACAGACAGACAGACAGACAGACAGACAGACAGACAGACAGACAGACAGACAGACAGACAGACAGACAGACAGACAGACAGACAGACAGACAGACAGACAGACAGACAGACAGACAGACAGACAGACAGACAGACAGACAGACAGACAGACAGACAGACAGACAGACAGACAGACAGACAGACAGACAGACAGACAGACAGACAGACAGACAGACAGACAGACAGACAGACAGACAGACAGACAGACAGACAGACAGACAGACAGACAGACAGACAGACAGACAGACAGACAGACAGACAGACAGACAGACAGACAGACAGACAGACAGACAGACAGACAGACAGACAGACAGACAGACAGACAGACAGACAGACAGACAGACAGACAGACAGACAGACAGACAGACAGACAGACAGACAGACAGACAGACAGACAGACAGACAGACAGACAGACAGACAGACAGACAGACAGACAGACAGACAGACAGACAGACAGACAGACAGACAGACAGACAGACAGACAGACAGACAGACAGACAGACAGACAGACAGACAGACAGACAGACAGACAGACAGACAGACAGACAGACAGACAGACAGACAGACAGACAGACAGACAGACAGACAGACAGACAGACAGACAGACATTTTCCGTCCACAGCTTGCCGTGGCAACCCTGTAGCAGATTCTAAGTACCCCGCACTATGGGGCAGAACCCGAAAAAGCTCGGACAAAACCTCAACATTTTTATTTGAGATATGCTATCAAACTTAGTATTCTACGTATAGTAGACACATAATCTATAAGAAATATACATAAATTGTTTTAATAAGTAGGTTTTCAGTAGGCATTAAAGAAGGTGAAACACAGTGTAAAAAAATTTTGGAAAATGAAAAAATAAACATCATTTTATCTTTTATTATCTGGCTCCTATGCTGCTTAAAATTCTCTAATTTTAAAGGACAATTCACACTAAAGGGATTATAAACTAATAGTTTAGGTGATATTACGACAGATTTTTTCCTAGTAGGCTTTGTTCTGACGAAGTGTTTTTGAACAAAATATTGGTTATTTTTGTCAATTTTCAATAGTGTGTAGAAAAAGATTTCCACAGATTTCTGCTCTGACACTACCATAAAATCAAAATTCAGAGTGTTAAATAGTAATAAGCAAAAAATTAGCTGCTACTAGTTGCGATGTTCGGAGATATTAAAGTTTTCCGAATGCATGTTTTCCGGTATTTTAGGCTACAAATTAGTAAATGCGCGCGCCAGTGTGAAGTTCATTCCTGCTGTAGGTTAAATAATCATGCTTGTGTATGTAAGACATAGCATTATTATCGTTATGAGATACATCGGAGTCGATAAGGGGAATTCAGGACATTGTAAAGGCGACCACTTAACAGCTTTTTCCCAATTAGCTCTGTTTCAAGTCAAACTGGCAGTAGAATATGTTCGGTTGGACTTTCAGCTCGATTGAACTAGCCTCCATTTTGTTTATTTAGAGTCGAACATGTTGATACGTGTTTGCAGGATAAACAGATTGCTATACTCTGTCAGTTACTCGTTATTTTTTGTGCCTTCTGCCAGGATTTGGCTGAGGCCGATGACAGCCTATCTCGTCACTCGTCCTTTTGCTGCGTATGGCCAAACTTATGAATTAAAAAATTTGCATGAATGCACTAAAGCAGATAGTAGGGTAAGTTAACCTATCTAGTAAACCCTCTACCTGTAATGGACCCTCGGATAAAATTTCGGTATTTATTAGCTTATACTTCTTATTTCTGAGGATATATGACATGAAACAGAACGTACTAGACATAGCACACATTTGAGTTAATAAAATTTTAGCTGCATTTCATTATTAATGCTTTAAAATTGACGTTTTCAACAAGTGGGTCCATTATATACAATGCAAAAAATGTCGCCATTACCGGACTCTCTCCATGCAAAATACACTAAAATTCCTATAATGGACCCGGTCGTTATTCTATTGTAAACCACAAGGGTCCATAAAAGGAAAATCCAATCTGTTTTAAAAAATCTGTAAAATATAGAGATTTGGAGCAGAAATTGATATATTTAGGCTTAATCGAAAGTTACTAATATTGTAAGTGCCATTGGCTGGGTGTTTAGCGTAACGAGTTCAAAATAATGTATAGAAAGGTCCACAAATGGTTGATTTACCCTATACCAGAATAATAATACTAACTTACTCTTGATATACAGATTGTGATAATTTGTATAGGAGGTCGTCAGACTACCAATTTCGACTACATACTTAAAAAAATGTGTTTGAGTATTTAAAATATTTGTAACTTGATTCCCGTAAGTCCTACAATTTTGATATGTTCAGTAACTTTACATAACTTTACAGGACAAATAACTTTTCTGAAGACACAATTAAAAAGTTAGATCTCAACGCCATCTATAGGAATAAAAATACAACTACTTAAAATTTACAGAAAGATACGAAATTTTATAACAAACAATGTTGCTGAAGACAATAAAGCTCTACGAAGCATATGAAAGAAGTTATGAGGTTTTGTCCGAGCGCCGGGTCAATCTGCCCCACTGTGCCCCGTCGGAAGTGATTGTTTTGGGTAATATCCGAAATCATATTGATATGGGTGTCAAACTTCAGGATTTTCAACCCTCGTTCCTTTAAGCAAAACAAGCAGTTGGAGCGCCACTTTGAAGGAGGCACCATTTCGGCCACATTAAAAAAACTGGAGCATTAAATAAATAAGAGGTTAATATAAACCTCTCCTCCTTCTTCTTGAGCAGCATTGAGCCGGGGTGGTTCGTCCAGGGCTATTTGCTGTCAAATTGTTGAGCGTCTCGATAGAAGCAAATCGGCTTCAACCTGGTCGGGCCAACTAACACGTTGGTTCCCTCTACTCCTAATGCCGACGGAGCTCTTGGTGAGAACAGATTTTACTGCACAGTCATCCGGCATTCTTACGACGTTACCAGCCTACCGTATTCCCCCGGCTTTCGCCAGATCTACTACGTGGATCTCTCTAAGTTCATGGTTGATACGCCTACACCATTCTCCGCTTTCCGTTGGTACTCCGCAAAAAACCCAAGTAACAATGCTACAAAATTGCAGCCTTGATTATTCTGATGAAAACTTATTTGCAATAAAACTTAACAATTAAAACACTCAGATAAGCGGAGTAGGAAGGTCGGTTGACTTTATTAAACTATTTAGAAATTTTTCGGAAGAGATTTTCGAATCTCTTTAAAATCAGCAATCAGCAGATTCATCTTTCGATGCAGCAGCAAGGTTTGAGGACAAAGTTTCTGAAGCAACAGGAATTCTGAATCGAACTTTTTTGTTTTTGAAGGTTTATCATTCTGATAATTGGTTTCAAGAATTCGACAATTATGCAAGAGGAATGGCGACTAACGGTGACTCTAATGTGTCGTTTATTTTCGAGGATTGAATCCGATCCTGCCACAAGAAGAATATATTTTTCATATAAAGCACTTTTTTTTAATTGTTAGTTGTACTAGAAATTAACATTTACATGTTGTATGCTTCAAATTTAGATTCGGTTCAGTTACAGTTAAAGAAGCATTAGCAAATGCTTTCAGTTTTCTCTGTGATATTGGAAGCATGAAAAATAATCTTTTTCGCCAATATCGTTAAAGTACCAGCAGGAATCTTAAACATCTTTTGACAAATACTAAGCATTCGACGCATTGCGATTCTTTTACTATTTGTTTTACGGTTAGGAACGATTGGTCTATAATAAAAAGCAAAATTTATTAGATGGGACGCAAAAATGAATTCTAATATACTGGACGGATATACTGTACTGCATACTGCATAGAAAGTGTCAAAAAACAATTTTGTAATTCTGACGTCGTTATAAATGCAATACCTTTAGCAGCCGAGAGCCGGGGTGGCTCTTGCCGTATCAAGCACGTTGGGCCCCTCTATTTCTGTTGCCGGTGGGGTTCTTGAATAGAACGAATTTTACTGCACAGTCGTCCGGCTTCCTTGCGACGTGGCCTGCCCACCGTAGTCTTTCAACTTTAGCCAGGTGTGCGATGGGAATCTCTACAAGTAGTGCCTGTAGCTCGTGATTCATATGCCTCCGCCACTCTCCGCTTTCCATTTGTACTCCGCCAAATACGGCTAGTGCGCGTATGTCTTCCATAAGCAAAGTTACTGTCTCAAGTCCGTAGAGGACTACCGGTTTGATTAGCGTTTGGTACATCGTCAGCTTTGTGCGGCGGTGTATGCTCTTTGATCGAAGCGTCTTGCGGAGGGAAACGTAGGCTCGATTTCCAGCTTGAATGCGTCGTTGGATATTCGTACTCTTATTATTGTCGGCGGTGACCAGAGATCCCAAATATACATATTCATCAACCACTTCCACTTCATCGCAGTCCGTGGGAGGCAAATGTTGCTTTCTCTGGAGCCTCTTCTCACCATATATTGGGGTTTCGGCGCATTGATTTGTAACCCTATCTTCCTAGCCCCCATTTTTAGTCTGGCGTTAATTGCCTCCGCCATCCTAAGGTTTCTAGTAAGCTCGTCTGCGAAGGCTAGGAGTTGGCTACTCTTACTGAAGATCGTTCCTCTCGTTTCTACGCCCGCTCGCCTAATCACACCTTCAATAGCGATATTGAATGCGATATCTATCCGAATAAAACTACCTTTTTAACGACTTAATTCTGGGGGCGCCATTTTGAGGATTTGCTTGGAGCGACAAATTGGCTAGCGCCGGGATTTTGATATGGTTTCGGTCATGCTTTACAATGGCCATAAAGGTAGGACGTTACTGGCAACATTTTCAGAACTGATTTTATCAAAATGGCCATTTATTCTCGACGGATTTTTTTTTCTTTTCACTAATCGACTAAAAATGAAATCTAGTTTAGAGACAAAATATGAAAATTGTTAAAATTCCATGACAGGAAAGGATAGATGCCATGAAAAAAATCAGTTTCTGACATACTCCCGGACAACCCGGAATATCTCCGGTGTACACTGACTGCTGAAAATCTTGAAATATTCGTCGTCGTCGTCGAATGCAATTGATTTCATCTAAAAATGTTTTATTATGTAGAAGTTATTTTGAATTGAATTTCGTCAAAAATTTGGTCTGTCCCTCTTCGCGATTCGATCAGTCTCTTCCGTAAAGTTTATGAAAATCCGTAGATAAGAGGACTTGAGACGTAGTTCCGTAGAATAGTCCTAAATCCCTAGGACTACGACTAACTCCGAAGATCTAGCATCGTTGCGATGCAGCCGTTAGATTAGTAATATGCTACAGAAGAAAATAAAATATCCAAGCTATAATTTTGGATTTCTCAACAAAACCAAAAAAGGGGATCGAAATTTAAATTTACAAAAATTAAATAGATGAAAACGTTATCATTTGCCACAAATCATATCGATTTAACAGAGGGTATGCAGCGCTTGTTGTAACGAATAAGGCGCCTCCATCGATTTTGGGAAAAAAGGGGTTGCATGGTTATTTTTAACTAGCGGTACTTAGAGTTCGAAAAAGTCTTCTGTTAGGACAGTGTACTAAATCAAGGCTCATAAAATACCACAAACTGCGTTTAATTGAGGAAGAAATTCCAATTTCGTTGATGAGTGTGATCTAAACCAGATCACTTATTTACACTAGGTTGATTCAACCTATTTGCTTTTTTCATTTTTGTTTCTTAGAATGGTAAAAAACTGATTCTTTCTATGATTCTTTCCTACAAACATCGGGCGTGTGTACAATATCTTCGACGCTATCTTTCAAAAGCCAATGCTTGGTCATTGATTTATGTAAATCTACAACGCGGATGGCGAAGTAGATACTGGCCACAAAACCTTCTGGACCCACAACCGTGAAGAAGACTATTTATTCTTCGCTCTCGGTCGGTTTACCTTTCAACAGTGTAAGTTCAATTGTATGCTTTTGCTTGGCTGCTGCGCAGCCTAACTAGATACAGAGATCAAGAAGCCAGCAAATGCACTTTTCTTGCATCTATCCAGAGTGCAGCAAAGAAAGGTGACGCTTTGATTGTGGGAAACCGTTAGATGGGCCGTACGCGCCTGGAAGGAAAATTTGGTCCGACCGGCCGTTCGCTATAATTTTCTTACGTATACTTGCCCTAGAGGCACCATTGGTCTAACAGACAAATAAATAATGAACACGAAGTCAGTACTCCCGCTATCGTTGAGGAATGGCGTGAAGTCACGACCGGTTGGTTAAGAGTCCACAGCTCGGAGCAGCAGCAGCAGTGTTCCGCTGGCGCTGGCTGGTTCGTTGGTGCGGTCAAACGCATGTTTACCCAAAATCGCATTGCAACGTGAGCGCAACAGGCGTGAAATTGCTGCCTACCTGTCTGTGTTGTCTAGATGCCCCTGGCTACTGTCGGTGTGTTGGTGCAGTGCGAGCCTCTGGGTGGTGGGTGGTGCGACCAGCATCGGGTGGCGAGCAGAATAAGAAGAAAAAAAAAAACAGGAGAATCAATTCGCACTCCAGTGCGTGGCGCGCGAGGCGGCGGTTGGATAGGCGGAGAATCGTGTGTGCACACGGGCGCACGGGAAAGCAAGGAAATGGGTGTATATATTTATCGGACGAGACAGCGTGTCTATTTTATGTACTGCTTTTATCGGTGTTTATGATTTTATGAATCGGTATTTAAACATCGAACAAGATTTGCTGGGATGCCGTGGCTGCGCATGATACCTAATACTATGGATGGAAATCATTCATTCAGCCATCGTAAATCAAACTTCAATAACATCCAATGGAAGTTCCAGTAGTTGTTATTTTGAACCCTTGATTGAAAATTAGAAATTATAAAGCGAACATTGTAGTTTAGTTGTGTGTACCAAAATTAATTATTTTGCATTAAAATTCAATATCCATACAAGAGTGTAGGATAACATTCATCTTAATTCAATGAATCTTCACACCATGTTGTATGTGGGTACGGAACAACTCTATAGTTTATAGTTGAATAAAATCTGAATTTTCTAGTCTAAAGATAGTTCCAAGAAATAATGATTTTTAAAAAAAGATTATTTAGGAGTAATGATCGGACGATATGAATGAATGAATGAGATTTTCGGAAGCAAGTAGCGAACAGCAAACGTTGATGCGTTAGCAACAGGCAGTTACAGGCAATGTGCCATGTGCTTTTGAGTGGAAATTCATTCAATAATTTCTACCACACTCTGCTTTTGTTTCTCTGAGAGTAAAATGCTCCTTAAAAGTCGTCCGTTTTTATGAGAAAATAACACAACTTAATATATAAGATGGTTGGTTGCAACCATTTATGTATGACTTCTTCCTGTTGGTAACCACTTTTTCAATCAATTATAATCAATTATAGTCAGGAAATAGAAACTGTAAAATCTATGATAAATTAAAATATATTTCCAACAGACCCATCACCCCTTTCTCACGAGTTATGCTCCCGAATTAGTCTCCCGATGGGTTACTCTACACGATGGGCATGGAGTTTCTCTCCGTCGGAGAATGAGTGCCTGACGACAGATTTCTGCAATGGTTCCAGCCGACCGACGGCGCGGCGGTCCCGATATTATTGACTGCGATGATGATGACGGTACTGATACCACACGTAAGGAGAGTGTTTTCGTCATGTTTTCAACACCCTCACACATGAACCACCAGATGGTCTCCCGCTGATGCTGATGTATGCAAAATTTCAAAGAAAGTACAATATTGGATTTAAAGCTATTTTGCGTTGAAAATAAAAACAAAGGCTAAATTTTCAAATTTAATAATTTATAACTAAACCTGTTGTGTTGATGTCTTTATCATCGGAACAAAAAATAATAATCATATAGTCGGAATATTGCACTCGGCGAAGAACCGCTCTCGGATTCGCTGCCCTCCGGCTATCGGAATGACGAAGGAAAGGTGATCGTCGCAATCAACTTCGTCATCATTATCATCGGTGGCTGTCGTCACTGACCGACCGTCCGCTTGGGCGCTTGGCCGGAGCTTAGCGCGGCGCGCGCGGGTACCGGCTCACGGCTGAAGCAGAGCAGGTCTCTTCGCGTATCACACGATTTCGCAGACAAATTCTGAGTTTGACCAAAGCAAATGCACTCTCTTGTGTTCCGCCAAAAGAGAGTGTAGAGAGGATATCGGGTCCCAGTGTGCGAAGACAGCTGGAAAAAAGGCAACAACAAGAGCACGTGTTACAACAGAGGACACTGCGGGATGGTTTGGCTAATGGGTCGTACTTGTTTGCTTTTGGTCAGACTTTAGTTTAGGTTGATCGTCAGCCACGGTTAGTGGTCGTTTGGTTCGTAAAATATGTACATTTAATGTCGATGGATAAAAAATAAAAGAACAAATTCCACAGCAGTTAATGCAAATTATAGATAAATTTGTACTTGTAATTGGAATTGAAATTGGAATTGTAGAATTTGTACTTAAAATTGGACATGAAATTGGAGACCCAGCATGGGCACGTCAGTGAGCTCTAATGAAACATTAATTTGAATGTATTTTCTCTTGTTATTGCTCACTTCTTACTTCTCACTGCATTTCTCACTACTGACTTTTCATTATTTACAGTTCACTATTCACTTCTTACTGCATTTTTTCTTTTCACTTCTCACTAGCTTTTTTTTTAAGAGTAGGTATATACAGTAATGTTCCGAGTTTGTCAGCTCTCGATTTTGTCTACCCCCGATTTTATCAGCTTTTATCCCGATTTTGCCAGCCTAGAAATTTTGTTTAACTTTTGTGTTTTTAAACATGATTTATAAAACTTTTCAACCTGCATGAAACTATTCTGATTCTCTGGGGAGAGTTTTTGAATAAAATGATGCCTTCTTGCGAGTAATTCGGAATCAAAACTAGGGCATTTTTGTAATAAAAGTTCTATAGTTCCTACACAAGCAAAGATAGAGATATACTATATTCAGCAATATTGTGTATTTTTACTATTTGTACAACATTGTAAAACAGGAAAAAGTTATGCAACAACTACAAAAAAAGCTAAAATAGAAAAACTGATTTTAACGATTTTTCATTTATGAGAAATAAGATTTTTCTATCTTTGATGAAAAGAGTCTTCAGCAAAATTTCTTGTAATATGCTGTAAAATTTTGCGGAACACATCAATGTGTTATATTGAAACTGAAGAAAAATAAATTTTTTATTGCACTTTTAGGAGGATTAATCAAAATTTGAATTCCACTGGACGATAGAACTTTTAATTGAGCTTTCCCAAGTAACAAATTCAATTTTAAGATGCACTTGAAGAGGTTTCCAGCATTTGCTCCTTAAAACCGAATATAAAACTTGCAATTCTACAACAAGAATATTTTCAAAGGTCCTTTTAAAACTTGTAATTCTTATCGATATGTATTTATAGTGACTTCCAAGAGTCGGTTGAAACTAAAAGAAAACCACCACAAGTGTTGATGATTTAATGGTTGTCGTCTCAAAGAACACTTGCAAGACATCATACACTTTTCACAGTCTTAATTTGTTTAAATTGACTAAAAGCTATGAGAGAAAAAGCATTCACAGATATTGCTTTTCCAAAATGGATGTAAATGAAAATTGAAAATAAAAGCAGCTGCTTTGTTGTCAATCAATTAATAAAAAAAACACAATAATTTCATGAAGAAGTTGATAGCTACCAAATTTTTAACAAATTGCGGCGAAAAGTCTTTTAAGTGTCCGAACATTTATTTAAAAATATAAGATCACTTATGGTATTGTATAACAACATATTTATAAACGCCCATATGCAACTGGCTAGAGTTTCAAAAGTAATCAAAACAGTCCTATTCGCCATTTTTTCAATGGCTTTAACTAAATCAACCTGAAGGCGCTTATTAGACTAACATTTCTTGCACAAGACAAAGAAAAATTTTCCCAGAGGTCGATAAGTTCATCTATACTTATTGTATTCTTGAAGAAGACAAGTTGTGCTTGAACAAGAATTGTTTGAATTACTTAAGGGGACCAAGTTTTTTGCAAGATAATCATAGATAATCTCAAAGAAAACGTCAACAAAGTGACAATGTAAGATGTTTTTTGTGCTGGAGGTTCACCTACTTATATTGAGTTTAATATTTTTTAAGTACAGCAGTCATTATGATTACCAATACAAATTGATTTTAAAAATTAAAAGAGGGCTGCACGGCAGTTCCATGCGTAAAGTTTAATCTGCAAAATTTTTTATATACTTTGTCGTTACAACCGTCTTTAAAAAAATATGCTTCAACTGCTTCAACCCCTTCGAACATTTTCCCAACACCGGCTAATGACCTCTATATTCAGTTTAAAAAATACAAACAACTTTACAAACCGGCACCGCCTCCGTCAAAATACAATCTACAAATCTACCATTGATGCATCATCACCGGCATAGTCCTTCCTCAGCTCATTTGGAAATTTTCATTGTTTTTTGATTTCGCGGATTTTTCATATGAAATCTTGCTAAAGTTTCGATTAAAAGATCCATATTTGTTCAATTTTCTCCTGGTTCAGATGCCCATTTTGACAGATCAGTTGTTTACGCTCGAATGTTCTTTCTACAGAGTATAATTTCTCTTACAAGAATATACGGTTTTAAGACGGTTTTATGGTAGTATTGTTAAGCCCAGCCCCAAGCCTCAAATACCCCATGGGTAATTTTCTACAGCGTTTCTCCGTGGTGCAATTTGATGTGGGACACCCTTTAATATCACATTAGTTCGCTACTTCGCTATATCAGCACAATTGTAAAAAACGTGATTGAAAAATAGTATTTTTTTAGCGTATGGGTAAAAGTTGATGAAATTTTAACGGAAACTCGATAAGAGCATAATGTTCACGTCGGCAGAATTTTATCATAATCTGTTAGGTGGTTATCCAGGTGGCACCGGAGCAAGAGCAGGTCGGCCAAAAGTCACGTTCGCCATCGTGGAAAATTTGACTGCATCCTACAGATAGATCGGAATAACTCCTAGGAAATTATTTTTCGACGGTGTCTCGATCTTGGGTGATGTGGTCATTCAAGGAGACCTAGACGATCTGGCGGCGGACAGGCAGTGGCAGAAAACCGAAGACAACTGACCTGGGGAAGGCCAGGAAAGTGTTGAGTTTATTCAAGCGTCGGCCAATTCACGTTGCGGGAAACAATTTTCCGTATGGTTTGTACAAAAAAAGGTGAAACGTGCAGGCCTCTATATTTTTCAGGCCCGGAAAGTGTCAAGTCGGAATGACAAACAAAGCATGGTGGCAGGAAGCTCCGTCGTCCCAAGGTTTCTAGTAATGATGTCAAGGTTCCTTCTTTTCTTGGCAATAATGTTCTGGATTATAGAGACACACTCAGATGAAACAACTACTGGCTAAAAAAAACTTAAAAAACTTCACTCTGTCTTTTTTCTCGGATCCCAGATTCACATCATCCACATAATTCTACTAGGCTTTTTTCAGGTTTTACTTCATTCTTCTTAGATTTCAAACTCTAGTATAAGACATTAGCCAAAAACACACCACTTAAACTACCTACAATAAAATTAGTTTACTTTCGTTCGACTAAATCGTACACAGCCCTAAATCCAGCAAAGTGATGATAAATTAGCAAGTTGTAGTCCTAGAACTTGTCTACTTAGTTACTGCAAAGCAAAGTCGTGGGCTTAAACCGTCATTAGACATTACCCTTCTTTATCGACAGACTTCGCAGCCGGCTGTTTAGATTACAGGAAAATTACGGGGCCAGTGTAACGATCCTACTGACTCTATTAAGCAAGCACTGCCTAGCCGAGATTCGAACATGCGACGACTGGCTTGTTAGACCAGCATCGTACCTCGAAGCTAACTGGGCGGTTCTTAGTTACTGATGCAGGGTAAATATCTGTCATGGACCGACCCCTACGAAAAACAAATTGGTGTGCGTCGACGGTCTCAGTATACAGAACAGGATACGGGAGATCACTTTGTAGGCAGAATTGAGCATTGCCTCGATAGTTTTTACATTGTAGTCGATTTTCTTGGGACATTAGGCCCTATCCTGTCACTCCTACAGCAAATTGGTTTTCCGTCCAGAATCTGATAATGACCCGGTGAATTGCATCGTACAGCCGGGTTAGTATTTTGTCCAGCAGTTGTGCCGTTTCTGAGCACACTAATTGCCTTTTTAATTGCCTCCTCCTGTTCGTGGCTCCAGACTTTGCCATTCGTTCAGAATTTTCATCTTTCTTCTCTAACAGCATATAGCTGGGATGGTGCGCATCAAGAACTGTACTCGGTCTCGACACTCGCAAGTCGGTTTCATCGTTCTAGCGCGAAGGTTCCCACTATTCCTGGTACTAATGGGGTTCTCAAAGAGAACAGATTTCCTTGCACAGAGGTTTAGCATACTTGCGGGCGTAGCTCCTCGTTTTTCGCCAGGTGTACAATGCAAAAATCTTCTAATCGTGCCTGCAGTTCGTGATTCATAAGCCTACGCCACTCTCCGCTTTCTATTTGTACTCCGCCAGCCACTTTCTACCATACATTAGGTTTTTGACACATGGAGTTGTTACTCAATCCACTTATGCGTCATTTTTGGCTGGCGTAGATTGCCTCCGCCGTCCCAAAATTTCTAGTAATTATGTCAAGGTCATTTTAGTCTTCTTCACTATGTTTGCCTCTCCTGTTACCTTCCACCCAGGGACGTCAAATGTACTGGTTGGTGATCAAAATCTGACATTTGATAATATTTCTCGCGATCAGTCATGCGGCAAATTTCTAATACAAACCAAATACCGCTTGCTAGTCCTACACTCTTCGGAGCGGCAGAGATGCGGTTTAATATTCTAGCACTATGCATGATAAAATGTGTAGTGCTTTTTTGTGTTCTCGTTTGTTGCTTCATTCGTATGCCTACGGCTTCTTTCGAAATAATGCGGATTCAAAGAAGAACGTTACCGAAATTAAAAACAACCCCTACTGCATCTATTTCTACAAGATCTTAAAAGTTGTGATCAACTACAAAAGCGTGCAAAAATGCAACAATTTTCATTACATAAGTTTCAGGTAAAATATGCATCAGTAATTACACCTAGTTTTCTATCGCTTGTCTATACTATTCCAGTTAGGACTATAAGCAAAATGCGACGAATGCCTGTCATTTCTGATCTGCGACATTTTCCGTGACCGGTCACGGTGCATATAAGAATGTTTACTTATGTACGTATTCGAACTAGTTTCAACGCATCAAGAGAAGGCTCTCACGATACAGAAACAATGCGGAGCGACGGTATTGGCTGAGATTCTGACATGGCACTGCATTCCTGCTTTCACCTTCAATGTGGCTGGCTGCGATGGGTTTGCAATGTAGCTAGAATGCCCGACGAAAGAGTAATCAAAACTATTTTCAGCAGAGAACCAGAAAGAGGCCATACTTCTGGGCATGTCCCACACCCGATCGATGTGCGCTGTCGAGAACGACGCACGTTTAGCTGGTGTTAGAGGGGGTTGGAGAATGGCAACCTAGGACCGATAGTACTGGAGAACCATAATTCGTTCGGCAAGGGATCGATAACGGACCGTCGCCACTGAGGTAAGCATAGTAAACCAATCATCGCTCCGTCACAATACAATAAGAACCGGGGCCATCGATTTAGCATTTGTCATTTGGCATAACGTCGTTTTCCACAAAAACATTGGCATGATTATAAGGGCATAACTTTTAACTAAGGACATTTGGTTACTCTTTACTTAAGTCCGAATGAGCAGCAGCGAGTAAAGACAATATACACCTAAATTTGAGCATGTCGAAGGCCGCGCATATTTTCTATGTCATTCGGCCATTCGTGATTCGGTCATGTGTGTTTCGGTCATTTGTATACCGACAATTCCACTCCGGTCCATGAAGCCAAATTAGGAGGACTAAATTGTTTACTCCGTAAACGATGATTTTTGATTATTTACGTGTTAGCGACAAAATCTTAATTTAGAATGTCGCTTTTTTGGCATGAACTATTTTAGGTGTGTTCAAAAGTACAAGTACCAGCGAGCCATATGCCCTGGCGGGTGTTGTGGGTTCGAATCCGGTCATAATCTCAGATTATAGCTCGGTTCGACCCATGCACCTTCCAGCATTGGACAAAATCTAGGAGTCACAACGACAACTTGTTAAGCGTAGCTACCAATAACCTCTCCCCCTCACCTTCCCGCTCTTTCCCCTTCACACCAAAAAAATTTTCATTACTTTCCCCTACCGTCCCTCCATCAATCGGAGAACCACCGTTTCAAAAAAATATTAATATTAATGCCTGACCACCGCATTTCAAGGTCAAAGACTAAAAACAAGAGTTTGGTCTATAGCTTAAAGTGTTTTAAGTAATATTGTAGAAGACGAAATCCTTCTATCTCAAATCATTTCCATATTAGGTAGTTTTTCTGAATTAAGTTGGGGTGACTCAGTTTTTTGTGATTTTTCTCTGTAACTTTTTTATTTTGCATTTCTCGCAAAATACTTCTTCAGATGACTTTTGAGGTTCAGTAGGACGCAATTTTGATGAAAAAAAGAAATTGGCTATCTACTAAACTTCTGTCCTAATATTAAATTCTGTGTTAAAAATAGGTCATTTTCAAATGTAAGTATCTTAGAAAGCTGCAAGCAAAATAAAAATCAGCTGATTACTTTTGAATGAACGTAGTTTTCTGAGCATAATAACAAAAAAAAATTGGAAAGGGAATTACTCGCTCTTATACTTGACATGCATTATTTCTTGATACGATTGAATCAGCACAGGGAGTTGACAAAAGGGGGGTGGTCCATAAAACGATAAGTGGGTCCAAATAAATAAAACTGGATGCGATTCTCTTGCATTTGGACCGATAGAAGTTGTTCAAGTGGTCCAAATCGGAAAGAGAATGTATAAACTCAACCTCATGTTTGTTAACTACGTTTACAATAAGGTTAGGCTTTAATTTTTATAATCTTTCCAATAAACGGAGGGAATGCTGGAAGAAGGTATTGAATTCAAATGGGTTTCATAGTACCCTGGAGTGGAATAAGCCGTGAAGCGGAGAGAGCGGAAAATTGAGCAATGCGTAGTTCATTTCCTTTTACTAAGCCTAAGGGATTCGTGCGTTGAAGCAGGTTAGTGTGTCAGGTCTTTTAATATCCACCGTCGCTGGAAGATTTGAGTCATTTTTAGACACAAATTATGTCTCGTTTCCGCCTATTGTACCTAACTACCGAATGAGAAGATTAACTATTTCTCTACCCGCGACGGAGATTACCACGATTCGGACCTCTCCTTTTATCAGAGGTCGCCATCCTTAGTCTTCCAGTGACTTGTACATTTGTTTTCGATAATGTCGATAAATCAAGCGAAAAGCCAGCAATGCCCACTCTTATGCGAGCGAGTGTGAGAAACATAGCATCCAACGCTTACTCCACTGACGCAAGCCTACGACAACCAACCGCTAATATGGTGGGCTACCTTCTGTGTACCTACGCACTCGCGAGTGTACAGCCGAGTAGCATCTTTCTGCACAACCCGCTCACAAAGCCAAAGCTCCTGAGCTGTCAACAGCTCATGAGCGCGAGCGGCACACTAGGATTTTGGATTGTATGGATTCAGATTCTACTTTACTTCTTTTCTTTTTCATTGTACGCCCCCGTTTACACACGCGGGTAAGTATGCAGGCCTTCACGAGTGATGAGGTAACAATTCCTGGGTTGCAATAACGAGCGAAAAAGTGACCGTGGATGATAACTAAATACACACGGACAAAAATCTGTTACAATCACAGTGCATGGGAAAATCAGAAAAGGAATTCGAAAGAGGTGTTCATCAGTATTATAAGGTACCAAGAAAATATTTTTATATTATTTTTAAATATTCTCAACAAAACAGGAAAAATTCTATTTGGAAAAGTTATTCAAAAATGTTCACAGTTGTAAAAAAACCCATAGAAAAGTCATAAAAACTACTTTTTACGGCATTGGCAATTCTCAGTACTTTATTTTCCTATTCAATACTTATAGTTTAAATGTTTAAATTGGCAGGATAACATTGTTTTTGTTCCTGAGTTTCGGACCCAAAACTTAAGTCCGATCATTTGCCATTGTTAATCGTTAGGTGTGGTAACTGTTTTATTATTGCGCTGAAAGCTACAAACTTAAAATTTTTAAATTACCCTTCAAAAATTGTTAAAATTACAGTAATTAATCACTGTAGGTACATATTTACTTTTGTATTACATTTTCACATTACCATTTAGACAATGTTGGATGAAAATCGCCCGCAATCATATCCTACACTATCGTCTTAATGTCAGGAACATTCACATTTAATCCCTCGCTGTAAGCCACACTAGAGCCGTCATCGTCATCACCGTCGTGGTCGTCGTCGTCGTCGTCGTCGTAATCGTGTTCCCCAGTTGCTGCTTCTTCCCCGTGATGCCCGCCTATCCAGCCATCCAGAGTTCCGTGTCCCGTGACCGACCACCCACCCCGTGTCGGTCGGGAGGAGGCAGTCGGTCGGCATCAGGCCAAACCAGCCAGCAGCCGCCTGCCGGCAGGCAGCTCACAAGGCAGTAGTAGAGCGCGCGTCGTGTTCCGTACTACACACCATCAACAACGTGCCTGCCCAGTCGCTGCGGCCACCCAAACCCACCGCCCTCAGAGCGCACGCCACGCCACGCCACGCCGTACGGTGCGTTCCGTTGTGTGTTATACATGCTCGCGCGGATGATGATGCTGATGCGGGTTTTGCGATTGTATTGTAGAGTATAGTAATGTATAGTATAGTACTACAGCAAAACACAACAGCAAAAAATAAACGCCGATTTTCGCACTGAGACCTCCGACGGACGAGAGACTTTGCGACTGTTGATTCTTTTTAGCGTGCTGCCTGCCAGTAAGCGCACAGTTTTCCTTCGGCCGTTCGTGGGGCATAATCTCGTTCGCTCTCTCTCTCGTGTGTCCCGACCGAGTGTCGGATTTTTCTGTTGGCGCGCGCGACCTTTTTC
This sequence comes from Sabethes cyaneus, assembly GCF_943734655.1. Taxonomy (NCBI): domain Eukaryota; kingdom Metazoa; phylum Arthropoda; class Insecta; order Diptera; family Culicidae; genus Sabethes; species Sabethes cyaneus. Next base: position 206,999,072 of record NC_071354.1, on the reverse strand, counting down.
CCGTGTTTGAACTTTGCGAGTTTTTTTGAGTCTGCAAGTGCGGAAGATCTGCTTGGTTCTGTTAGAACGATTTCCACTGGAAGACGGCAAGGACTTATGCCGAGTGAAGTGCGGCGAAAGAAAAGTGATTAGTTCATTAGCGAGTATCCCGTCCGTGGGGACGAGTGTGCACAACAGTAGTGCGAAGATTTCTGCGGTTGGAAAAACTAAAGGATGCAACCGATCTAGTGCAGTGACAATCGGTAGATGCGCTTTAGATTGGGAAGAAAATTATTGAACATTTTTTCTGTGTATTAAGGTGAACCTGACAAAATTGTGAGAAAACAGAGGCGAAGATCGTCGTTTGCAAGTGAATTAACGGGTTTTCAGCGCACTGATTGGTGCGTTGTTTGGTGGAAAACAGTGAAGATTTAGGCGTGTGTGCAGATGTGATCGTGTATGTGACCAGTCCTCGCGACAAACAAGTGACGAACAATCTTTTCTCATGTGAGTTGCTGATGAGTATAGTATACTGGAGGGAGGAAAAAGTAACGTACGAATTATGGCAAAATGTGCAACTTTTGTTTGCAGACTACATACGAGTTTATTTTTGCTTGTATACAAAATACGCAGTTTTTTTTATTGGCTAGATTATAAATTCTTGCCAGCTGTTCATAAAATTCGGCATGTTGCGTGTGGGGTTTGTTTTGTTGCGCACACTAAAGAAGCAAAAAAAAAAACATACACAAATGTTTAGTTGTTTAGCAGTTGACAACAGTGCCTGTTTCGGCACACAAACGCCTGTCGCCCAGGCGTAAAGCGTACACGCATGAGTTACACATTTTGCAAACACGTTTTGTGCCAAATGTGCGCAAATTTTTGTGTTTACCAAGCCAAATAACAGCGACGACGGCCTGTAGTTTAGTTACGTTGGACGCCGGCCTCGTATGTTTTTTGTTTATTTTGTAGAACAAGTCTCGTTCGGAAATATTTAGTTCCAATTGCAGACTGGCGTAAATTTCCTTGCTGCATTGTATGTTGTTATGATTCGTAGGCTTCGCAGAACAATTTTGATACTTTCAACATTCAATAGGTGAGGCTTCAAAAACGGTCAGTGAACTATCAGTTTGGGTTGTAAATTTTAAACCTGGTCCTAGCGTTAACGGAAGTACTTTTCATTAGAACATTGTTTGAGGGTGAACCTAGTTTTTTTTAATTTGTTGTTATATTATTTTCCCATGTCTCAATTAAATTATGTTAAGTATAATATTTGATTGTTCTATACACTTAAAGTTGATGTCCAAGTCTGTTGAATAAAAGTAGAAAGTCAAATTCCGAAAATAAAATGTTACACCGAGACTTTGCTCTTCACAATTACGGTCACAATTACGGTGACCGATCTGTTTGGACGGTACATCTGAGTTTATTGCCAGAATTGGGCGGACCGATTAACTCTTCAAAACATCCAGAAATATTTTTTTCAGTTTAAAAATATTACATTTTACCAACAGTAAATGCTTTGCAAAGTCAATAAGTCCTTGTATCAATGATTAATGATCTGAAAATTATCATTCCCAAAAAACTAGAATTGCAAATTAACGGCAAAAAGTCATGATCAAGTCAAGCCCGAAGTTTTCAAGAAATGGTTTTTGGGCAGTTGTCCTACTCAATTTAAATGGAAACTTGACAGATTTACGACTTCAAAAAGGTTGAAAATGCATTCTGACTTCATTGTTTCATCAGCAGTTGAATCGATTTTAACAATCATTAGAGGACGCAGGAGTGTTATGACCTTAAAAAAATATTTTTTTCATCAGTTATTTCGAAAGATGAAAAATATGAAAAATAGACAAAGTTACAGCCGTTTGTACCGAGCGTGGTATTAGCTATTATTTATCGAATGAAAACTCCACATCGAACTTTATCGCATTTGTCTCGAAATTATATTCGATACCTACATGATTTGAAGAATGATTCACACGTTTCACGTAAAAAAATTGTTTGAAAGCATTTTACTGTTTGAAAATTAATTACTGTACTCATTTTTTTCATTTTACATTTTTTTTTGCAAGGGAATATTAAAAAATGTTTTTTTCAATTTAAATATTTTTAATACATAATTTGTTTTTGAATAACCAACTTCAAAGAGCTGAAGATGGAGATGGAAAGTTTCCCAGAAAAGATGGAGGGTTTCCCATAGAAAAACAAAGTTTTTGTGTTAGTCTAAAGAAACGTAAAGCAACAATTTTATCTAAGTGAATTAGGTTTTCTTTTACTAGTTTTTGGCATTAAACGGGAAAATAGGTTAGTTTTAGTCATCTATTTTTCCGTTATTTGTCAAATATTTTTTGAAATAGGGACTAATTTGCACAGAAATGATTATAGTATTTCGTAATGCTAAAATGTGTTTTAAGTATGATGTGTAAAATGCAAACGAAAAAGAAACGCGAATCGATTCGTCCTTCACATTATCAAGAAAAATTGGTGAACTAAACCAAAACAAGCTAGTTCAACAAACAAAAGTTACATGTCTTTTAGTTCATTTACCAGGCATTAAAATGTAAATCATCACTGCTGAACTCTCTTTTAATAGATATGCGATTTCACATTATGTTGATTTCACATCTATGTCACGAACGTAATTCTCGTATATTTTTCTTGAAGCCTTTACGTCAAATTTGACAGCAGTTGTAAGCGTTACGCAATTATATGGTTGTATGCTTGAGAAAATTTGTTGCATATATCGGATGTAGATAGTGAATTAGGTTCATTTTTTCTGTTATCCGCAACGGACGATAGGCAAAATGCTAACTTTTGATACTCTTATTTTTTACAATAAACGAAAGAGGGGAAACAACTCGCTGCATTTGCCGTATTTCGCAGCATCAAATACATGCGGTGCCCCGTATAAACTTTGCTTCAAAACTTGTTGTCGACCTCTATTACCACCACTATCGGAGGCAGTCAGCTAACAGGTGTCGTGACTGGTTGATTTGAATGCTACTGAACTAAGTAAAAAAGCATCCCTTGACAGTTCAGATAAAAATATTAAATTTTTAATTGCCCTCCAAAATATAAATATGCGATTTTACGTTGCTAGTTCATTGATTTGCATCACACTGAAAAGACAATAATTTAAATTATTTAGAAACATACGTTGAAATATGTACTTTTTCTCTATTTCTTGTCGACTTCATCCGTTAGTCTTGACTACCTCAAAACATTTTTCAAAGTTATTTAATAAAACTTTAAACATAAACAAAAAGTTTGTAGTGTGTTATATCAATATAACGGAAGTAAAAATGACAATGAATCTTACATTAAATTGTCTGAAAGTCTGAATTATATGAAATCGTTCTTTATACACAATAGTATAATCCAATCGAGTAGGGGAGTGTCGTCGTGGTTGGGCCACGTTTTGGAATTCGCCCATAACTTTCGTTTCAAAAGGACTTTTGGCAATCTAAATACATCGTTGCAAAGGTCTAAGAATAAGGTATATTTCCGGAAAGCTTTGAACTTATTGTTTGAAAAATAAAAAATTTATAGGCATTTACGTGAAGACAAAAAATGTTGTCATAGTCGGGCCATGTTGTACAGCTTGGGCCACCGCAGAAAATCTAAGACATGCTTATTGAAATTCTATATAGAGACATGAAAAGAATGAATTCCGTGAATAACGGCTCATATAGGTACAAATACCCTATTTTTAATTGCATTTTTGCGAAATTTTGGCGATCTTGTAAAATCTATATTGCTACAATCGCCTTTTCCGAAGTGTACAACTAGAATGAAAAAACCAACAAAAATCTAGGTTTTTATTGTATTAATTTTGCTTTTTTTCATCAGATTTTACGTGATTGACATTCTCAAGCGATTATTGCGCTTCTGCTCTTAAAATAACGGTGGCCCAACCATGACTACTCAAGTGGCCCAAGCTGAACAAATTGCGCTTTTCTAGTATTTCACCTTAGCCTTCCCAAACACCTTACTGGAGGGGATTTTTTTATAGTCTTCGTGTGCAGCACAACACACTTCATACATTTTCAAAATTTATCTCGATAATTGCATTTCATGAATCATTTCTTGAAAAAAAGTTCATTGCGCCTGGAAAACTTTTTTTTGTAAGATTTAGTCACTGAATTCAGTACGGATGTTTTGAATACACGATTGATAGTCACAATATTGTGAAAAGTTAGCTATCAAAGTAAGAAGTTTTACAACGATTGTATCATAGATATCATGAGTTACTAAAACTGTAAAATCGTGACGGCCCGACCATTACAGTGGCCCGACGATAACGACAATACCCTACTAAACTGCCGTGAATCACATAACAGTCCCATTTATATAAGAAACTCCATAGAAAATGGGACTGACATGCGATTCACGGCAGTAAAGTTGAGACTATTTTAACTTTTTTCAATCGAAAACCTGTACGAGATCATCTCATATGAAATTGACTAATATATTAATAAACATTTCGAAATGCGGGTATTGTGGATAATTTTCCTTACAAACATAAACTTTGAGCTTTAAAGAATAAATTTTGTGTAAAATTTAAGTACATTTTGTAAATATATTTCAGTTGCGACTATAGCATATACGGTCAAATAATTTAGGCATAGTGACAATTATTTTAATACCAAACAGATGCAATTGAATACTAACTTCCGTCCGTTGATAATCAACGTTCTGACAAGAAAGTGTAATCATATTATCTTGAAAAAACCACACCCGTGGTCCGAAACGTCAGGCAGCAGGGATGGTTCGATCAATTTGACTCAATTTTGATTCATTTGACAGTACCGTCTCAGCCGAGCCAAATATGACAATGTTATATATGGGACATTTGTAGAACTAGTTCTAATCTACAATTTTTCTGAACAAAGTTTTACAGTGCCTTTTGTAGTTACTGTGATACAACGCTAGTAACTCATCATTGGCTAAATGAACGTTCATTTAGTCACTAATAAGATACTAGCATTGTTGTGCCGTAACTACAAAAGATACAGTAAAACTTTGTTCAGCAAAATTATAGATAAAAACCTGTTCTACAAATGTTCCATATATCACTTTTTCATATTTGGCCCCGTTAAGACGGTGCTGTCAAATGAACCGAAATTGAGTCAAGAGTCGAACCATCCCTGTCAGGCAGTATAAAACATAAATTTCCAATTTGACTGTGCAGCCGTCAGATCAGATGCCAGAGACATTCGTTTCTTTTTGGTTAAGAAAAACACCATGCGTCTCCATTGCACTATCAAAACTTAATTTCTTTGAAAAGTTGTTTCTGAAAAACCAAAAAAAGAATGTCAAATCCCAATTTTTTATGTTAAAATATCTCAACTTTTAAAAATACAAAAATGGGACTCTATTGTGTTTTCACACCATGAAAGTACGAAAAAACAAATATTTTCAATAGAATTTTTTTGGCTTCAATCTAATATTTTACTTTTAGCTAAACAAAACATTGCTCACTTGCCATCAAAATTATTAACATCGGGTCAATGATTCGAAAGTTGTGAATTTTAAAAGAAAAGGTCTGCTAAGGGTAAAAAAGGACAAAATGATGATTTTTGCGAGCACCCTAGTTGGAAAAGAGGCAACAAGTGCACAAGCTTTGAACGCAATTTCGTATTTGTTTAGAAAATATAGTCGTAAAACTATATTTGTAACTGATAAAAAAAATCATATCATTTAAACACATTTGTAGCCTTATTTTCTATCGCAAAACTTGTTATCACGCATAGTTAGTAGTTGGTACAAGAGCACATTCGTAACACATTTTGCACCAGAACGTATTTGATGCACGGTTGTTACCTGGCATTGTTACTCACGCGCCGGAAGGACTACGACAATCGACTCCAGTCCCTGGTCGAAACACTGGGGACTATCCGGGGCTGGGCTCTGAAGGCCTCTTTTTATACCTAGCTCGAGCGTGAGGTCCAGAGGCACAAGGTCGCCTCTGGGACAATATATGTGACACCAATCGGTAGTCCAGACACGGTCTTTTAAACAAACTATTTTATTTAACTTACTGGGTGTGTGTAGTGTAAGTAAGAATGCTGGGCCGGCCGGCTAATACTGGATCTGGATCGGTGCACAATCTGGTGGTGGTGATGTCTGGTGGGTCTGCGGTATGGTTGACAATGTCCGTGGGCCAATTTCCAGGCCTAGTATGTTCAGCTTCGCGTTAATACCGCTGCCGTAGACGCGGTTGACTTGGAGTAAATTAGCAATAATGGGTCATAGAGGTTAGGAAAGGAGGAATAAAACGAAATTTTCTATACTATTACTGCCTTTAATTTTCGTTTTTCTTGCCACTCATTCCTGAATCTATCAAATTTTGCTTGTCTTTAACAATCCTCTTTACATTTTACATTACATTTTATTTGAAAAAACTAGCAATAACAAATATGACGGAACTTTAGACATTGAATAGCAAAATACTAATCGACGCAAATCATGTTGAATAGCAGTTACACGTTCTCTCGCGTTGCTATTCCTACGTGGTATATGGGGTAAAATATACAAACGGTAACAGTATCGTTATCGCCGAGATTGGGTAGCAAAAATTATATAGAAGAGAAAATATTGCGACATTTGCCCCTATTTAGACTATTCCGATTTACACGATTATCACAGTCGAATCTCGCGCACGATTTCGCTCAAGGAAAATGAACTGAAAAAGACGGGCAAGAAGGAAAAAGAAGTCAAACACATAAGTTGATTAAACTAAAAGCCACTCTAGTGTCAGGTTAACAGTGCAAAATGCGGTATGTTTCATTGAATGATTATCACAGTATTCCAAATAGTCATAAAAGGGGCAATACACTTGTGCAATTATGATATAGTTCATATACAGTCGTTGTGATTTTGTGGTTTGCTGCGTAGTCGTATGTTCTTACGGTAACATGGCTAACTTACACAACTTCGATTTTCGATCATGTCAGCTTTTTTCGGAGAAAAGGTGTTTTAGCTATTTTCCGATAGGTGTCGGTATAATACTATTTTTATCGTGGGCTTTTATAACAATTCGTATAATGCACGAAGCATTTTTTGAAATACGTATACGATTGCTCATAACTAGTAAACTGCACATTCAATCAAAAAACAATTCAATAGTGATCTACGAGGCTATTCCAAGCAGCAAATTAATTTTTATTTCGTTCCTCTAGTGACTGTCATGGCCAGTTTTTTAAAACTGCTTACAAGCCGTAGGTTATAAGCTGAAACAGTCTTATCACGCTCGGTTGAAAGCAGCAATAAAACCGCTCATGCTTTTCTCTGCTTGTCATTTTAATAAAACTGCCATATTTTAATAAAGCTTTTCGCTGTAAAGCTTGCTCCGGTAATAAGTTAAATCAGCCAGCCAGCTTTGTTAACTTCATAATATGTATCCGTGAGCAGAAAAGTAAAAATTAAAATTTTACTATCAGAATATCCTGCTCCGGTTAATAGCGATCATAATAAAATATTCGATAGAATCAATAATAAACTTTCGGCAGTGTCGGTTGTTGTGAAGCATTTGCGCATTAAATTATACCGTGTGTGTTGGTAAGATTGAAAGATAAAATCAACGCGCCATCGAAATTTTGCAATTTTGGAAAACTAGTTGTCTTAACAAAATAAATATATTCAATTAGTCAACCTCAATTTCTAGCAACATCATTATAGTGGCTTCCTGTGATAGGAAACCCGTTTAATAATATCTTTATTTCTGCAACTTATACTTTGCATCGATCAATTCTTATTTGCGGACTAAAAATACTAGAATATGGCAATATGGCCTCGCACAAGAAGTGTTTTCGGAGTTGAGCAGCAGTTGAAACTAACAGATTTATTGCAGTTTGACAAGTAACCACAAACAAAATTTGTGTTAATACGCCATATTGTATTGCTATGCCTTTTACGTACTTTACTTTTTCGGCGACCATCCACTTATCGAATCGGCGCCGAATTTAGGAGTCGTCTCTTCGCTTCTCGGTCTAGGATTGCCACTCTCCAATCGCCTCTAGCAGCCGCTGTTCTCGGTTCAACGGGTGGGGGGTTTGCCTCGAAGTCAACGGTTTCTGTCGGGTTCTCTGCTGAATATTGTTTTCGTTGGTCTCTTATCCAGCATCATTGCTACATGGCCAGCCCACTGCAGCCTGCCGTTTTTTATTCGCTTCACAATATCCACATCTATTTATACTTGGTAAATTTCGTGCTTCATGTGCCTTACAGAGACTACCCAAGTAGCAATTTGGGTTTTATTATACTCTTATGATGGCATTTAAGACCAAAATTGATCTTGAAGACCACCATAAAAGTACAATAAAACTCACATTGTTGCTTGGGGTGTAATGCGCCACACTCCATCTTCTAATATGCCGACAAAAATCGATTGCAGGTTCTTACGCTCAAAAACACCAAGAGCTCATCTCGTCGGTCTCTCTCTTTCAACGTTCAGGTTTCGCGATGGCACCGTTTCTCTGCATGCCTTCCCTTCGAATAGGACGTTCTAATGCAATGTTGAATAGCAAATTCGATAGCCCGTTATCTTACTTCAAACCATCTAACGTTACAAATTCACCCGATGTTTCAGCCACTATTCTGCTTAGTCAGTTTTTGTTGGAAAACCATGTTCAAGCATAATCCGCCACAGCTCATTTCGTTTAACTGAATCGTACGCCGCCTTCATGTCTATAAACAAATCAATCATGAGTCTGTAAGCCTCGGAATTCTCGGAATTTATCGAGAACCATGCGACAAGGTGAACTTTTGGTCCGTCGTGGGGCGTCTATCTCGAAACCCGCACTGGTATTCGCCAACAAAGGTTTCCAGCAACGGCCTCAGTCTATGAAACAGGCGAAAAATTTGTATGCAGAGTTGAGGAGAATAATACCCCGAAGGATTGCATAATACAGCCGTTCGCTTCTGGCTATCAAAATTTGCTGTCCTTTCCATCTGCTTTGCTTTTTTTAAGTTTTCTTTATACTTTTTCAACTTCACCCAAGATTTTCTGGATGCACTGCTTGTTCATCATCCTTGCCTCACTTGTGGTAAATTTATGAGAGATGTTGCGCAACCAACTAGTTTTATAGTGGAAATAAAAGCAACCACAATAAATTTGCTATATTAATAGTTTTACTATGGTTTTATAGCTATCTTTAAGTATGTTTCGACTCGTATCATGTTGGTATTGCGTAATATCATAATAAAACCAGAGACAACGAATAATATCGCAGTGAAACCATTATAAAATTCTAATTAAAGCAGATGGCATAAATTGCAAGGCATGCAGGCGTATGGCATAATGAACGTTTGACAGAAATACATTAGGCATACAGGATGTTAGGCATAATGGAAGATAGGAATAATCGACGTTATGCATAATGTGGGTAGACATAATGTCCTAAGCATAATGGATGCTTGGAATGTTTGGCTACAACTGTCTGCCGTTAGCTTACAAGAGGTTTAATTGACTTAGTTTTAAACAGAAGATTTTATTTAGGTGACTTGATGTGGGGACTAGGGAAAATTAGCTAGAGTCGGTAGACCACCCAAGTAACATTTTGTGTTTTATTACACTCTTATGATGGCATTTAAGACCAAAATTAGTCATGAAAACCGCCATAAGAGTACAATAAAACTTACATTGTTGCCAGGCAGGAAAACGAATAAACATAACTAGATGTGATTTCTGCTGGTGGGTCGCCGGGGACAAAAGCGGCAATAGTCGTCTCGTTCTAAATCATCTATGAATTGTCATAAAAAACTGAATATACGAATTGTCATAAAATGATTTTTAAGGAATTTTAACTAATGGTCGTGATATTTAATGGTTCCATATGTTTTGCCAATGTTTTCATGCCAAACGACGGTATGCCAAATATCATTATGCTAAATGGGCCATTTCTAATTGAAATGTGATAACTGGCTTGAGTGCGTATTTATAGGAAACTGTAGTTTTGTAAATTATGCCTTAAGGCTATTATGTCTATCGTTCATTATGCCTATCATATAGTATGCCTAATGTCGCGCAACCATTTTTTCTAGTGTATTTGTATTTTTACAAACTGGAACTGACAGATCTAAAGAGCTTCACAATAATGCAATACCATATTATTCTTATCTTCAGAATGCGATGTTCCAGTTGAGGTGAGGTGTCTTGAAATATTCACTGTTTGGAAACCTAGTATTTACGGAACACAATTCTTTTGCAGTTTCATATGACTCACCCCCCCATACAGCTCCCACCCCTGCCAGAGGGGGGTGGTGTCTCGAACCACCAAAGAAAAAAATTCTGCCTCCAAAAACCACCTCATGCCAAATTCCCTCGAACCATCATAAGAACCTTCCCCGGCCTTAAAAACTCCTGTACACAAGTTTTTAAGCTGATCGTTTCAGTAGCTCTCGAGTCTATAAATTCAATGTCTCTCCAATCGCGCTTTGAACAGATCTAATTCTATACACCTTATCCATTTAATATTTACATTTTCTAAAGAAGTATTCTGGTAACTTCAATTAGTTTAGTTTGTATAGTCATCCGGTCGCACACGTTATCGTTGCGATCGAGGCCGGCGCTAGCCAAAATGGCGCCCGCATAACAAACGAAAAACAGCCGGCGTTACTGTGTGCAGACATTTTACTACTTACACACTCGTAAACGCACAGTCTCGTAGCGTCTTTCTGCATAACTACTCACGAGGCAAACAACTCATGAGCAGATACAGATTTTGCATTACTTTTTGTTTTCTTCTTCGTCTTACGCCCTCGATTCTACACGCGGGTACGAGTGCGAGTCCTCGCGAGTGATCGGTATCAGTTGTTCAGACTGCAATAACGTGTGAGAGCGACGACCGTGGCTGTAAGCCAAATGCACGCCCGCATAAGTCGTTACAATAACCAATAGCGGGAGTCCGAAAGGAATGATTATGCTGGCGTGTTCATTAGAACGAGTAGGTCTTCGCAACACTGGTCACAGTCAAACGCCATTTCTTGTCGGTTTCTTGAAACCCATTATTAGAAATGATAAACCTTCAAAAGTGAAAAAGTTCAGTATTTCCTGTTACTTCAGAAACTTCGTCCTCATACCTTGTTACTTAATCGAAGATGAATTGCTGATTGCGGATTCTGAAGAGATTCAAAAATCTCGCCCGGAAAATTTCTAAATAAATTAATAGCATCAATGCCACTTTCCCATCACGTTTATCTGAGTGTTTTGATTGTTGTGCTTTGTTGCGAATAGATTTTCATCAGGAGGAGGTGGAGCGCAAACGGAAAGCGAAGAATGGCGTAGGCTTATGAACCATGCACTGCAGGCACTACTTGGAATGATTCTCAAAGTACACTTGCTAAAAGTTGGGAGAGTATGATGGGTCGGTCACGTCGCAAGACTACCGGATGTCCAAGCAGTGAATCTGTGTTCTCTTCTAGAACTTCATCGGCCTTAAGGGCTCCATACACGTACGCATATGTTGAGTTGGAAACGAATAAAATGTTGGCGGACCATTCAGGTCGAGCGACAAGCCCAACTTCTTCTTTTGCCTGCTTGGTTCGTGGCGATCGTACACAGGCGACCGAACATGAATTCACCAACAACTTCGGCCAACATGTTCGTACGTGCATGAGGGCCTTTAGGAATAGAGAGACACAATTTACTAGATGGCTCGACCAGGTTGAAGCCGATTTGTTTCTGTCGAGATGCTCAACGAATTGGCGGCAAATAGCCCAGGACTCAATACAGCGGACAGTAACTCTAGAACTAGATACACCACTTGCCATCCCGGCTTTATGCTGCTAAAGGAGAAGGAAGAAAGTTTTATATTAAACATTTATTTATTTAATGCTTCAGTTTTATGTAATGTAGGCGAAATGGCGCCCCCTCGAAATGGCGCTCCAAGCAGCTGCTTGTTTTGCTTAAGGGAACCGCCGACCCAGGGCTGCAATAATGATGATATACAAGGCATCTCCATCGGATTCAAAACAAAAGCTAACGCATGATCGGTTTTCAATTTAGAATATTGAAAATTCTTGAGAAAAACTGTACAGAAACAATTAATGCAACAAATGGCATAAGCTTTGACGATTTCAAACTTGATTCAACCAGTATAACCAGATATGATATAACCAGATTTAATGATACATATTAAAACTACAACGTCCCATCCACTGCAGTAATTTCTAGCTTAGCTGCCTTATTTTTGCTCACTCAATATATCTACTTGGACAAGCGCCAGATAAGAAACAGTCTAAAATAATCTATTGAGTTTTTTTATTCAATGCTCAATTCAGATATTCTTTCAAGTCAGCTATATTGCAAAATTCAAAATTGACATTCGCGAAATTATCGTTCTATGAGATGATAAATCTTGAATGCATGACGAGAATGTTGCGATATTGGTGCCAAACTGTCAGCAAATTTGTTCATAACAAATTTCATTTGTGACTTTGAAGCTCTACTCTTTGAAGTAATTCTTCAAAAGGACCTAAGTAACAATGAGAGATTCTTTTTGTGCATTTTCTCTTCTGCTACGGCGATGCAAATGCATTTTAAACCCCCAGCTTTGCGTGAATCGCTAGCTGGCGTCACTTTTTAGCTAAACGTCAAGAAAATTTTCGTTGCATTTCAATGCATTTATGTGACCGTGATACTCGGGAGAGAAGGTAATTATAATAACAAAATGCAAAACATCAAAATTTTATTGATATTCAAATTCAGCAAATCTACTGGATGCAACTTCTAGTGCAATAAACAATTCTACAAATATCAAAACTAGCACAAACATGCAAACGAAAAGGTTCTTAATTACTACTCATAAACTATTTCAATTCTAAAATCGGACTGCGAGGCATCCATTGACACTAAATTATAACCCTTGTGTTCAATCAAACATACTCAACCAACTATAGTTGCAACTCGATCCCACTCGAGCTGGAATTGCGACTCTTTATTCCATCACCTGATTTTCCTAAAAAAAAACTTTGTTTAGGCTCACTTGAAATCAAATGATTTCACAAATATTTCCAGTAATCGTACTTTTTCTTAAGGCTGGCACACCAAATTCGGTAACTTCCGAAATATTATGGTTTCTTAAAATCCATCATTCCCACTAACCACCAGCTCTCACCAAGAAGCGGGGTGATTCATTAATTATTCCTCCTGAATGGTCGAACCGCTTCCAAGAAGTACCACCGCATAGCTCGAAGCTCTACTGCGCAGTAAAATCGGAATCCAGCGTAGATCTTCCATCCGGGCAGGTAGCGCAAAATGTGACCTTGCGCTTCGCATGCCACATGCCGCATGACGCAGTTTTAGCTGCTGGTCCCGAACGTGCTGCCTGCCTGGTGGTCAGCGGTTTTGGACCCCTTTTTTTTCTAGCCTAAAAAAAAGCAAATAAATTTTTTCGCTATAATCTATGATCCATCCTCCTCTAATCATGGACTATTTTTTACTCAAATTTGCACCTAGATGAAGGGCACTGGATTTTCGCTGGCTTCGTTGCGCTATTCAAGGACAGACCTTTACTCGGCGGTTTCGCATAGCTGAGAGTTGCTGTGAGCCGCGCGGTCCGACGCGCAATCCGGACCGGATGACGATGGCTGACGGAGGAGGAAGTATTTATAGAAAATCGCGACGAGGATTTAATACAGAATCAGCAGAAAAATTAAATAAATATACCGAAAAGGAATGCCAAACGGAACGAAAGAGTCGCGCGCGCGTTCCCGGTTGCCAATAAATAGTTGAAGCGAGCTGCCCGTTCTCGGCGGGTACGGCACGATTCAAAATTAGCTAACGAGCCGCAGAGGGAGAAGAATGCACGAAGTGGCGCGTGGGTTCCTCAGCGGGGCCGCTCATGAGTTGGGTGGATTTATATCAGGGCTTTTTTTATGATTAGCACCTTTCAAATATTGGGAAAATTATGTGTTTTAAGTAACCTGTCATTTATTCAGTTCACTTTGTATGGCATTACTGTGATAAGCTTTTCACTAAAATGTGTAACGCTTAAAAATTTTTTTCTTGTTAATAGTGTTACGTAACTTTCCAATAAAATACCGTATTTTATACCTTTTGACAGCACATCTGGGTAGGATGTCCTCTTACGACACACAATCAACAAGTGATTCATGGTTTGTTTTTCGCTTCCCCGCTGTTCAGATTCCCGACGGTGCATAGTATCAATGTACTTGAACTGCATTTCTTTTTTTATGCCCCCTTTCTATAAACCCGTCGAGCATTTTCATTTTTTCTTATTTGCATTCATAAGGCACTTATTCACAGACGCACACAATCTCAGGCCCGTATTATGCAAAAAAAAAACAACACATAATATTGCTAATAATAAAAATAATATTAATAGTAGTAGTAATAATCGTCAGCTCATGTTTCCTGGAACGACCACATTCCTGACCCTCTCGAAAGGAAGGAGCAACAAACACAAAAAGCATACTTTCGATTAGGCAATTTGATCCACAGCCTGGAATGTCGTTCGTCTTCCTCCAGCAGCTCAGCTCGCCTGCACGCTCTGCACCACCATCGGGCTTCGGTTGCACTTGTTGCGTCATATTGCGCCGGACTGTTGTTGTTGTGTTTGTTATTTTTTTTGCGTTTCGGTTTGGTCCAATTAGACCGTCTTCCTGTGTCTTACACGGTCCGAACGGCTGGACCGAGGCCAATCCTGTGCGTCCGTACACGATCGTCGTGTTTACATTCATCGTGGACTCATGTTAACTGTAATCTAATACAGAAATCTGTCACACATGTCCCGCAGACTTCCTTCCTTTAAGCGCACCATTCACACTACCAGCAACTGAAAGGTGGAAGGTTCGTACCGTGTCTGTGGATTGCAATCAATGGACGGAATCATCCGATGATGCTTAGGACGAACCTACCAGAATTGAGCACTGGTTAGGGTTGGCAGTTACAGAGGCGTGTGGCGCTGTGATGGCCTAAAAAAAGCAGTTTGAATGCACTCTTGCTTTGCTTCCTTTTTCGCCTACGGGTCAGGGATGATGTCTCATTTATTTGATCCAGAAAAAATACTGTATGATGGATGTTATGACGTAGCGTTAGTATATCAGTATTCCATTATTGAGAACAGTTTCAAAATTATGCTTTTCAAAAATCTTCTCTGAACAACTTAAAGTCAAATAACCTGAGCAACCTATCGGAACTACCAGACTTTCCGTGACTCGTCCGCTCTGCGGAAAGTTGTTGAAATCCCTGACCTCGTAGAGTTCTTGGTTGTAATTGTAGCCGAATACTGTCGAGCAATGCTGGACACTCGGTTCTAGCAGTCAGGACGTCAGACACGAAAAAGGTGCGAGCAACATTGTGATGAATGATTAGAGTATCCAAATTTATGCGTTGACAACGACTTTCAAGCCAAGTAACCGGTTAAGAACCCTCCCTGGACGGCGTCGAAGAGCCAGACGTACAAACCTCCGCTGTACAGCTTCGAAACGATCAACTTTATTTTGGTAATATGGATTTTAAATTTGACAGCAATACTCGAGCGGTGAACGCACCAGTGAGTAACACAAAGATTATAGGCAATAGATGTTACTGAAATCCTGAGCGATTCGGAATATGAAGCCTAGATTTCGAGAGGTCTTCTTGGTTACATATAAAATATGCTGTTGGAACGATGATCTGCCATCTAGTAGCACGTCTAGATCTTTGATATGGTTAGTTTTTCCAATGATAGTTGCCTTTTTCAAAATTATTATTAAAATTAGGCAAAGCTGTATAACTCTTATTGCAGGTACAAATCTTCCACATGATTTGACGAATGTGCTGCTCGAGCCATACATGCTGAGCTATTGTTGAAGCATACAAGTATCGGTGATAATGCTGTTTTGATTGATGGTTTTTAAATCGTCTGCGAAGGTTAAACGAGAAACTTTTAGTTTAAAATTCACATCATTGACGTATTAAGGAAATGATAAAGGTCCTAAATGAGCCTCCCAGTTGGCTTCGAGGTATGACGCTGGCGTAATAAGCCAGTCGTCGTAGGTTCGAATCTCGACTTTTTTTTTTTTTTTTTTGACAAAAATAAAACAATAATGACACATAAAAACCAAAATAAATTGCATAAAATGGCACAAAGAGAGCCCTGAAACATTCACAAATTACACAACAACGGTTTGATTCAAAAATAACACAAAAACATCTAAAATATAATGCAAAAATGTAACGGAGATGAAAAAATTATGAAAGAAATAGCAAAAATAGCGCAATAGTGAAATTCCGCGATAAGATCATGGAAGGAGGGCTTTTGTTTTCACACTCGATTCTAAAAGAGATGTCGTGTTTGTAGAGTTTGTTTGTTTGTTTCGGGCGAGCGGCCTTCGAGTTCGTTATCGTTCTCGGATAGTTCTCGTTGCCGATGCATTAAGCTCACGATGGTACCAGAGTCTCGCGCGCGTAATTAAGTGATCTTATACTGGTCTTTATACTGATGAATAAACAACGAAGCAGTTTACGATAATTGTAGCATGTACTCGTGTGAAATAATCGAATATACGAGTTAGTCTTTGCTAAGAGATTTCGCGGGCGTTTTAATGATACCACATCGAAACCGCGCGTAGTTTTCGACAGATTACATTATCCATTGCCTCCCAGTTGGCCTCGAGGTATGATGCTGGCCTAATAAGCCAGTCGTCGTATGTTCGAAGCTCGGCTGTGAGAGGCTATTAGAGTCCATAGGATCGTAGCAACTGGCCCTGCAATTGTACTGTACTCTAATGGCTGGCTGCGAAGTCTGTCGTATAAAAACAGAAGGTGGAGTTTCGATAACGGAATGTAGCTCCTAGGCTTTGCTTTGCTTTACATTATCCATTGAGGTAAATCTTTATCTAGCTCGTCCCTTCTACTAGCAACAATTGGACTAACATTCCTTCCCATCCCACCAGAACCCGCGTTCGGACGTGGCCGGCATCGGTATTGATCAGCACGCAGGGACCTGATAACAATGAGGAATAGCGTGCTGTCCTAAGCAGGGCTTGAAAAGGGATCGCAAGTTGAATGTGACTGCCGTGAATGCGAACTTTCCGTATTCAAACTCCGCTTTTTGAACGATCATTTGACTGTTTTTTGAATCCAGTCAATCTCCCGCTTGCGCTGCTGCCGTCTTACAATTCATGCGGCATCTCAGCAAAAGCAACCAGTCGATCTCCCGTTTTGCTTTGCGCTTTGAGAATATAAACTGCAAACTGACTGGAAGCATACGGTGACGTATTTTTTCGTTTCTCTTTTTGTCTCCAAATCGGCTGCTCACAGTAATAGTTTGTCACCCGGACGTCGGTCCGACGCAAGCAAAATATTCGTTTGTATTGGACGGAGTCCGACCGACTTCTTCCATGCACATGTAGTGGTTGTTTTTTTGTAGTATTGAATCATACGATTGTGCGGTTGCTTTTCGTTAGCGTGGTGATTGCCAATCATTTGACTGTTTTGCAGTCATTCTGCTCCAAACGGTAAAGGCAACTTGATCGAAACAAAAATGTCAACAAATTTTAGAGCGCGGTCGTTCTGTTGCGTGCAATCGGCGTTTGACTGAGCAAACTGCCAGTGTGTTATGCATAGCGTTCGTATTCCACCTCTAAACGGACAGTGTGAACTTGAATGCGCGTTGGTGTGACTGCGGTAGAAAAAAAGGATCGGTCGAAGCCCTGGTCCTAAGTATGGTTTTCCAAGCCTTCATTTTGCAATTTTCATGGGTTTCCAACCCATCCAATTTAATTCTACTATGTATATTTTATTCACGACAGATACGTATTTCGTCTACGACTTGCAGGCGAATTTGCATGTAACTTCGGTTACTTAGTAGAATTAAATTGGATAAGCTTTCTTCTTTTCTTTTAATTTTTTAATTTTAAGAACCGTGGAGTTTTTATCAGCCACGTTAGTTTCGCCGGAATACCGTTCTCGTGCATTATCTACCATAGCTCTTCGTGCTTGATAGTATCCTATGCTGACCTGAAATCCACGAAAATATGGTGTGTGGGTACATTGTACTCCCGACATTTTTGGATGATTTGTTCGATTGTAAAAATTCGACCCGAGGTAGGAACGGCTCCAAAAAAAACCTCTTGGTACTGCCTTATGAAATACTAGTTGAGCCCGAATCTTACGATCCGGGAAATATAAATGTCTGTTCAGAATCCCGAAGACTGTGGATACATTTCATTGGCCAGTGTTTGCGAAGATGTTTAATCTTTGTATTAGTGCTTTGAGTTCTTATATTGCATAATATAGCTCTAAGAAGTTGTACCTAAAAGAGTCATAGCCGGAAACTGAAACAAATAGTTTTTATGGTCGTATTGGATTTTATTTAACTGAATAAAAACTTCTGCCTGTTTGCAACATTTATGTAGTCTGATTAGAGTAAAATGCTGCTTAGAAAATTCTTGATCGTTTGCTATCATTAACTAATTTTTTAAAATTTTGCGACTTGGTTCGGTCTGATTTAACATCGACCATATGATATCGTGACATGCAATCGAGTTGAGCAGGCGAGTTTAGCAGTCGAACCAAGCAATCGAGTCAAGCAGTTGGGCCGAGCAGTCGAGTCGAACAGTCAAGTCGAGCAGTCAAATCGAGCAGTCCATTCGAGCAGTTAAATCAAGCTGTTCAGTCAAACAGTTCGGACGAGCAGTCACGTCGAGCAGTCAAATCGAGCAGTTAAGTCAAGCAGTTTAATCGAGCAATTAAGTCGAGTAGTCCAATCGAGCAGTTGAAACGAGTAGTCTCGTTGAGCAATCGAATCGAATGGTTTAGTCAAGTAGTCGGGTCAAGTCGAACGGTCGAACTCGAGTCGAACGGTTTATTCGAGCAGTTGAGTCGAGTAGTCCAGTTGAGCAGCTGAGTCCAGCAGTCGAGTCGAGCAGTTGAGTCGAGTAGTCCAGTCGATTAGTCCAGTCGAGCAGTTGAGTCGAGTAGTCCAGTTGTGCAGTTGTATCGAGCATTTGAATCGAGCAGTTGTCAAGCAGAAGTCAAGCAGTTGAGTCGAGCAGTCAAATCAAGCTGTTCAGTCAAGCAGTTCAGCCGAGCAGTTGAGTCGACCAGTCGAGATGGCCAGTTGAACCGAGTAGGCGAGTCGAGCAGTTTAATAGAGCAGTACAGTCAAGCAATTTAATCGAGCAGTTAAGTCGAGCAGTTTAGTCGAGCAGTTGAGTTTAGCAGTCTAGTCGAGCAGTTGGATCAAGCGGTTCAGTCGAGCAGTTAAGTCGAACAGTTGAGTCGAGCAGTTCAGTTGAGTAGTCCAGTCAAGCAGTTAAATCGAGTAGTTAAGTCGAGCTGTCGAATCAAACAGTTAAGTCAAGCAGTTGAGTCAAGCAGTCGGGTTGAGTGGCTAAATCGACCAGTCTAATCGAGCTGTAGAATCAAGCTGTTAGTTGAGTCGAGCAATCAAATCGTGTAGTCTAGTCGATCAGTTAAATCGACCAATCAGGTTGAGCAGTTTAGTCGAGCAGCCGATTCGGATAGTCTATTGAGAGCAAATTGGAGGTACGCTATGTAACTCTATGAGGTGTAACTACATTACTTTTGCTCGTCTTGAATGTAATCTGGTATGATTGGTTTGAGTCTTTGCTTAATGTGGGCGATTATAACGACGAAAATACATATTGCGCCCCTCGTTTTGGCGACAGACATAAGCCTCTTATATAAATAGATGTTGCTATTGGGGATAGACGGCGTAACAAGATCTGGGAGAGTTTCTTGTGGACCACATCGATGAACTGCTTTCAGCTATCGACTACCTTGTGCTCGTTTGTTGCCATCCCTCCTCGTTCTTATACATATCTTATACACATCATCATTTTGTATCTTTTATGAGATTTGTTCATCTTTTCATAGATGCCATTAACCCGGAATAGTTGTTCTAGTTCTTCACGAGCTCTGTCCTCCTTTTAGTCATTTCATTCCATGTTCGTTGATACTCCGCCAAATTCTACTTCGTGGCAGTGTTTATATAGTATTACCAAGCTCTGTTTTACCTTTCAATCGCATGCTGGCAATGCCATCCTGGTATTCCCTATCAAATCAGTCGTTTTGTGCACCAGAGGTTTCTTCGCGTAGTTCAGTTTCAGTCTCATTGACCGACGAGCCGACCATTCGTTCTATTCGGTCGAAGCGCCTTGCTTCACAGAGGAAGGTTGAGTCTCAATCTCATACTCAATTTTAAGCAACGTACTGCTCGAGCCAGAAATGCTGATACCTGATACCTTTATCAGCAGGCGCGCGTAGTGCTCGGCAGCTTGTGAGTTGCCCAACTGCCGAATGTTTAACCGAGGAGGACGAGTTTGCAGATGACTTCAAAACATACTTGAAAACTAACAGCATCAACAACGCCAGTCCTCTCCCGAAGTAATTGGACATTTTCGTGCGACGCTAGGAAATGATACCTGCCAGGAAGCTACAGCCGTTGAACTTTGACTACAGTGTCAACCCTTCTCTGATCGTCCGCGTTGACGGTCACCCACCCAGCAGTGATTTTCAGTTCCAGCAGCTACTGTACTGGCATCTTAGCTTTAGCGTTTGTTAATTCACTTTCCCGCTCTAGGTCAGGCGCTGTCATGAGCCGCTCATGGCTTGAAGTGCAGACACTTCATAGCTCGACAAAATGTCTTGGTTTGTAGTGGAATCACTGTCCAGAGTCGCTCCTAAATTGAAAGCAGACGCGCAAGGTTGACAAGACTGCTTTTCGTGCCAAAACTCAGCATACGGCCCCAGTCGAGACTCGAGATGGTTACCCGATTTTGATTAAGATTGCTCGTACCCTGGCCTGATACCCTGAAATACCCTGAATGTGGCACCCTGCTATTAATACCATATTAGAGAATTTTACTAGAATGTGTAATGTGTGTTGTTCACACAATATCTGAGTAGTTGCCGGGAGCGTGAAACGGCAACAGAGAATGTGACAGAAGTAGGATTCAGTCTTGCAGGATAATCAAAGATGGAACATCACATTGGCGGTCTACTGCCAAATTGAATCCAACGCGTATTACGATTTGGTCAACGTATGTTAAGATTGAGCAAAGAAAAGTCCATGGCAATGTATATTAACGTTGAACCGGCGAAAGACCATGACCAACGCATATTATAGTTGAGCCGGGAAGTGTCCATGGCCTAGGCAAATTGGGATTGAGAGAGGGAAAGTCCATGGCAAAACAATATTTAGGGTTCAGTCTGGAAAAGCGCAAGACCTATAAAGATTGAGTCGAGATGAGTTAATGTTTCGAAGCCAATGTTTTGAAAACGTTAAAGTGTCGGATCGGTAGAATATCATGGTAATTAACCTCAAGAACGTAAGCTTCATAGACATACAACTTCCAGATCCTGATATTTCAACACCAACTCTTACCACCTCTTGAAAGTCCATTTACTAGCACAACAAGCGTGGTTTCACACTCGTACCAGTTTTCTATTCTTCTGTAGCGAACTGCAAGCCGCGTAACTTATTTTATAGATAGATAGTTACGGTGACTTTAAATCACCAGAAAGGATATTAACAAACTTTAAACACCTTACAATGCATACTACATAACCTTGCCCAGGTCAGACATTCTCTATTCTAAACAGCTGCCTGAGTGCCTGGTACTAGCCTGGTGGAGCGACGAAAAAGTTCAATAGGAGGCGAGACGCCATCGTAAACCAGAGACCTACATTTCATATTCTATTATGTTTTTAGTGGAACGGTGGCAAAAACCCTTTACCGAACCGTACAAAGTATAACTTTACCGCTACTGTAGCCTCTGGTAACCACACCATCATCCATCGCCGATGTACTTTTATGCATCGTTAAAAGCCGCACCAACTGCATCGTTCATTCATTCAACTACGCTATGACGACATGGGGAGTTCATTTGGTCGTCGGGTCCAAGTTCGTCGCAAATCGGTGCTGCGCTGCCTTCTGCTCTGCTGTTCTGCTACTATCGTTGCAGTTGGGTCGGCCGGATTCGGACGGAAAAACTCAGACCCGGGAATGCACGGGAAAGAAAGGAGGTGGGCCGGCGAGTGGGAGGCAGAAAGCAAGTTGAAATTGTTGACCAACTTGGCAATTCAATTAAAAACCTTTATAAACTGAATGCATTTTTAAATGACGAAAAAAACAATCATTGTCTGACTCTCACCGGCGTGGTGTTGGTGCTTTGACTAGACATTCGGGCCGAGCAGTGACCAACGGCGCCGGTGACCGTGGTCGTGGTCCACGCTGTCGGTTTGCTGTCGCGTAGGGGAGACGGTTGTGTTGCACGTTGGAACAGATTTTACACCTTTTCATCGATTATCGGTTGATTATTCTGAATGTGACAAAGAATTAAAATTTTTGAAAACAGACTAGGCCATAATTATTACCGAAGGTTTCAAAAAATCTTATTATCTGCTGTGGATAGTTTACCGAAACGATTTTTATCCCTAGATGGAATAGACCGTCCGAATCGGACCATGCAATCCAGCTCGTAAGTTATGGAATTTGTAAATTCATTTATTCTGTATGCTTGACAACATGCCCGAAAAAGTACAACTTGTTAAAAATATGAGCTATATAGTAGATTTGTTTTTTTTTATCTGATCTTTTATTGGCCGGCAAGATAAGCACATGAAATTTATTTCAAGCAGATGGCAGAACAGTATCTAAAGTTATGCGGTGGGCCCTAAACAAAACGCAAACGATCTGTCACTTTCCACATCTTAACTGCTAATTATTCGGCTGTGATTTGGGTAGAATTTCGTCACGCAGGAATCGTTCCTCAGCAAAGCAGATGCTTCTTATTAGCATTCCGTTAGGTTATATTTCATAGCTCACCGACTCTGCCTACGCCGTGTACTGCCCTGTACCGCCGAGCGATTTTTCAACGCCTCTGACTTGCGTAAAAATTGGATTTTTCCCAGTACGTAACTCAACCGGCCAACGGTGGCGGCGGTGGTGGCACGGCCGGCCGGCCGGTTGCCGTTTTAGCTGTGGCACTTTTTTATGGCCCAGTTTAAGTGCACTGTTTGCACTTTATAAATTGTAAACCAGCATATAGTACATGCCTACGCGATGCCACTCGTCGCGCCTCCTCCATCCTTTGTTCGGTGGAAACTGATGCTACTATATTTTGCGTGTGTGTTTTTTGTTTTGCTTGGCGGATGGCAGAAGTGCGTTTTTGACAATTTGATGAATTTACAATATTGTACTACATCGTCGAGGCCGGGTTGTTGCGATATATGATGTAAACTAGAATGCTTATGGAGTCAGATTGTGTGGCTCGAATTTCATGTTTATCAAAATTCTACGATAGTTTATAATCGTATTGCTGTTGTACACGAAATAATAATAACTTTATCTGTTTTATAAAATAACTGCTATTACTTGCTTTTTCCGGGTGATTAGTACCATTATGGAACCAAGCTGTTATTTCAAAATCCACCTTAGTGATACATGGTATCTATTAGTCGAAAGTTTCGAGTACTCATTCTATCAGTTTTCTTACATCGTTGCTGAGATGCTCCAGGCAGAAGCTGCTTTTCATGGAAAGTTATGGAAATGATAATCAAATCATCAAAATCATACGATTTCATTCATAAATTTGCTCACGCGAAATGTTACTTAATCCCTTAAATCTTCGATTTTATTAATTTCTAGTGGGTTGTTGTTTGAAAGTTGGAAAGTTTTCGTTTCCAAAGCAAAGATAAACGCCAATTTTGCAGATCAAAGAAGAATAAACATACTATGGTGCCGAGTTTTTCCAACCACGTCAATGAAAATTACGTAGAAGGATACAAGTTCTGCCAACGTTATAAATCCGAATAAATTACGTAGGTTTGATATGAATAAGTTTGGCATGAATTACTCGTCAATATCAGTTACCAATAAACTTTGCATGAAAAAAATCCAACATCTGCTGTGTAATTTCATAGCACACTATCACAGAAGTAATAAATTTTTTAGCAAGGGTTTAATACAACTCCCAATAAGGCAATAAACTTTATTCGTTATATGATACCTTATCTTTTTTTTTTAAATAATAACCCACCAGTACCCCTACACCAAAAAGCTCTAAGTACTAGCCATCTAAAATTATAAACAACGAAAATAAACAAAGAACGAAAAAGATATATTACAATATAAAATAGAATGTGTAATTAATTGGTGTGTTTGAAAGTGATGAACTACGAAAAGGAGATTCCCAGTGGAACTTTGTTCCTTTGAAGGGATCCCAAGATTATTGGGACAATGTCATTAGTCAACAAGTGGAAATCACTCCATATTAATAATGATACGACACTGGTCGCAGTCGCACTGGAGAAAGTACCACTAGTATAAGTGGAAAAAACTGTCACAAATCACAAGTCCAATCATCATCGAATTTGGAAGTTAAGAGTTTGACAGGCTCTTTTTTATACATAACTTTTGAATTAAAAGTCCGCTCAATATGAAATGCAATAGCGATCTCTAACGCAACTTGCGAGTAACTCATACAACCACACACATACACACACACGCACACACACACGCAAACACACACATGCACACACACACACGTGCACACACACGCACACACACACGCACACACACATGCACACACACATGCACACACATGCACCCACACACACACACATGCACACACACACACACATGCACACACACACACACATGCACACACACACATGCACACACACACATGCACACACACACACACACACATACACAGGCCGGTGAAGGCCCTATCTCAGGTTATGGTGTCGATCAATGTCAGTTTGGCTTTGTACGACCCTATATAGCCATTAAAATGAGAGCGGGAACTCTTATCCATACCTCCACGCGGTGCCGACTGGGACGCAACCGGGCCTATGGTCGACCAAATACCAGTCTTTGGTTGCACCTACGGTTGCGTGCTTACAGGGAAAGGGGGGTACGTAGTGCCTTAGGGCGGCGTAATGCAGTGGTGTAAAGACGCGGGTTTAGCTCAAGTCCCATGAGCCAGCTGCAGACGTCGTAGTGTCCTGTTATAGCTCAGGACTATAAACCTAAAAGCCATGTCAGGAGTGCCGTGAGCACATTAGGATCGGTTCCAGGAAAATCCTAATTATGGTATACTGGAATGGCGGGAAAACGATCGGATTAGACGCTATAGGGCTGACGGCTGTGCTATTCTGCTACCTTAGGTAAGGAAGGGTGACACCTTGCCGAAACGGCGAGTAGGCTAATGGTACAGCTGCCATCCGTCCTACTAAAACCTTGGCTAATCTCTAGGTACGTTTAAAGCTCATCCCAGTAAACATTTTCATATGCATATCAGAGCAATAAATGAGTTATATGTACCTATATATACACTGACAAATCGTATCTGATGCACAAAACTAGCATATGCGTACTAATTTGGAGGCCTTATACGTACTACAAAATATACGTTAACAATTCAACTTTGTAAGTCTTTGTTTGCGATAAGATCCGATTCAAAGCGATTAGTTTTATTATGCTATACAATTCTGTACTGAAAGTCGTAAATCAATCACTTGCTATCGTCAAATACGATAGAATCTAAAGTTATGTGCGTTTCATTAGACTATATTTACGATACTGAATTTATTAAAAGTCAATAACGATAATTTTCGTACATTGATATACGAGTTGGTGTTTGCTGGGATCACTCACGTCTAAGTGCGGTGGTGTAGGCTCAGATGATATATTCCTGACTAACGCTGATCGGATGCTGACATCCCTATCCCCATGAAGGATAGGGGGAAGTTTTCCTAGCCTTGGCCTCCCTGCTTGCATAGATCACCATGGGATCGTAAAGGCTACTACACAAATACGAGCGGAGATAGCGGCCTAGAGTTGGGACCCAACAGAAATGATTAATTCAACCAGCCAACATAATGAAGAAGGAGATAGCAACAAACAAAACAGCAACGGCTGTACGTCACAGGAGAAGACGAACGTGTTTGCGAGAAGTGGAAGGCTACAACGATCACCAGTGCCGAACAAGGATACACTGACGAGTAGAAGCAGTAGTGTGCCTCCAGCAGAGCAGAAAGGAGGGCACATGACGCTGTTTCAGAGGCTCACGCCAAAGCCTGGAGGACCCCCTCGAGGCGGGATGATGGAGATCAGAGCAAAAATCGATGAGCTCTACGAGTTCGTTAAGGAGAGGCATTACGTTCACAGGCAGATCAAGCAGTTGGTGGCGCGCATTAAATCTGCTATGACTACAGTTGGGTGCGAGCATATGAAACTCGAGGCTAGAGCCAGGGCCTTTAATTATCACCGAATTTCAAACAAAACAGAAAATCTTTTTTCTCAGCATACATTGTTTTTTATGCCTCTGAGTTTCGTATGTACAACTGCACTGTGATTTTCATCATAGTATACAAGTACAATATATCGTGAAAATAGAACAGGAGAAAGTGATTTTCAAATCCAGAAGATGATATTCACTTCAGGTAAAAAACAATTTTAAATGCAGTTAATGAAAAGAAAAATCTTATGTCCAACAGCTGAACGCAATAGATGCTAAACCACAACATAATTATTTTATTGATTTTCACTGCTCAAACGTGAATATCAGTTTGTTACAATATCACAGGCCGCTGATATTCTATATTCTCGTGCATGAAGTTCATGCTTACTGCATTTAGTTATTATGTACGTTTGATCAAAGCAAGCAGATTTTCAATGCAAGGTAGACTGATAATCCAGAAGTTTGAACGTTATGCTGATGAATATTAACAGCACTGGCTAGAGCTTTGGCTACTGAAAACGCACTTAGCCAAGCCGCGAAGAGAACGGCTGAAGCATCAGAGATGCTGAAAAGACCTCCAGTAGTGAATTCTCGAACGGACAAAAGGAAGAGGGAAACGCCTGGTGAAGAAGAGGAGCAAAAGAAAGCTAAGAACGAAGATGAAGACAATCCGGATCAAGGCGAATGTAGTGGATGGCGTACCGTCGCAAGCCAGAAGGAGAAGCAAAAACAAAATGGAGTCAAGAATGGCGAGCAGAAGAAGCCCAGGCCTCGTCGGGAGAGGATTAAGGGTGATGCGCTGGTTGTCGAAGCGAACGCCAACGTTTCGTACGCGGAGATCCTCCGAAAAGTCAGAGAAGCCCCGTAGTTTAAGGAACTCGGAGAGAAAGTGGTAAGAACCAGGCGAACTCAAAAGAGAGAGATGCTTTTTGAACTGAAAAAGGATCCATCGGTTAAGAGTGCGGCTTTCAAGGATCTTGTTGCCAAAGCACTTGGAGATGAAGCGAACGTGAAAGCGCTTTCCCAAGAAACCGTGATCGAGTGCAGGGACCTGGACGAGATCACGACAGAACAGGAGTTAAGGAATGCGTTGAAGGTACAGTGCGAATTGGGCGACGTACCGATGGTAATCCGGCTCAGAAAGGCATATGGTGGGACGCAGACGGCGACGATTCGTCTCTCAGCGGTTGCAGCGCCCAAGCTGCTGATGAAGGGTAAAATTAAAGTTGGGTGGTCATTGTGTGTTCTGAAAGCCATCCCTCGTGTGACCAAGGAAATGGAACGTTGTTTCAGGTGCTGGGAAATGGAACGTTGTTTCAGGTACCGGATTCCTCCCGGTAACGGTAACCGGGCAGCTGATAAAGCAGCAATGGCTGCAATACACGTAATGGGCAGTTTCCCCATTGAGGAGGTGGCTTCCAGTTCGTATGAAGGTTTCGTGATTGTCAAAATCAACGGGATCTACGTATGCAGCTGTTACGCACCCCCAAGATGGACCATGGAGCAGTTCCACCAGATGCTGGACGCGCTGACTGAAAAACTCATCGGGCGAAGGCCGATCATCGTTGCGGGAGACTTTAACGCTTGGGCTGTGGAGTGGGGGAGCAGATGCACCAACGCCAGAGGATACAGTCTGTTAGAAGCCCTGGCTAAGATGGAAATTGCACTGTTCAACGAAGGTACGGTTAGCACCTTTCGTAAAGATGGCCGCGAATCCATCATTGATGTCACTTTTGACAGTCCATCTCTGATGCCGAATATAAATTAAAGGGTCTGCGAAGGGTATACCCGTAGCGATCACCAGGCGATTAAATTTAGTATCGGCCGGCGAAATCCGGCGATAAGACAGAGAGCCAGAACCTACGAGCGGAAGTGGAAGACGACGTTTGACAGAGATTTTTTCGTCGAGACACTCCAGGTGGGCGGTGGAAGATCGATCTTGAATGAGAACGAGTTGGCAGATATATTGGTCAGGGCATGTGATGCTACCATGCCCAGAAAACAGGAACCGAGAAAAGAGTGGGGACCGGCTTATTGGTGGAATGCAACAATTAGCAACCATCGTGCTAGTTGTCTCAGAGCTAGAAGACGCGTCCAAAGAGCCAGAACTGAAGCAGATCGGGAAGAACGTAGCGCAGCGTTTATAGTGGCCAGGGCTGCATTCAAACGGGAGATAAAACAAAGCAAACGCAACTGCTTCGAGGAGCTGTGCCGAGAAGTAGACGCCAATCCCTGGGGTGACGCGTACCGAATCGTTATGGCGAAAGTAAAAGGTCCTGTGACAATTAGGGAGTTGTGTCCGAATGAGCTGAAGGTTATCGTGGAGGGACTTTTTGCGTCGCACGCCCCTACGATGTGGCCAACAATACCGTACGGTCCAGAAGAGAGGGCTAGCCCTGATGGTCTGCAGCTCTTAATCGACGTGCTAAAAATGAAAAAGGCCCCTGGTCCTGATGGGATTCCTAACGTGGCTCTTAAGGCAGCAATACAAGCGTTCCCGGATTTGTTCAGGACCGTGCTGCAGAAATGCTTAGAAGATGGTAGTTTCCCGGACCGATGGAAGATCCAGAAGCTAGTGCTGTTGCCGAAGCCAGGGAAGCCTGCGGGGGATCCAGCGTCATACAGGCCGATATGTCTACCGGATGCATGCGGAAAACTCCTGGAGAGGATAATCCTGAATAGGCTTACGAGGTATACGGAAGGTGAACACGGTCTGTCAAACATGCAGTTTGGGTTCCGGAAAGGGAAGTCCACGGTGGATGCAATTCGGACAGTGATCGAGCGAACCGAGAAGTCGTCGAAACAGAGGCGAAGAGGAGATTGTTTTTGCGCCGTTGTAACGATCGACGTAAAAAATGCCTTTAACAGCGTCAGTTGGGAGGCCATTACCGAATCGCTGCATAGAATGCATGTCCCGGGATATCTATGCGGGATACTGAGGAGCTACTTCAGGAATTGGATGCTTGTTCACGAGACCGCCGAGGGGCGCAAGACGATGAACATTACGTCTGGTGTCCCACAAGGCTCCATCCTTGGCTCAACGCTCTGGAACGGGATGTACAGCGGTGTACTGTCTCTGAAGCTGCCTAGAGGCGCGGTGATCGACGGCTTTGCAGGTGACATCGTGCTATCGGTGACAGGCGAGTCACTGGAGGAGGTAGAAATGCTGGTGACAGAGGCGATTAGAACTATCGAGAACTGGATGCATGGCGCAAAGCTACAAATCGCCCACCATAAAACGGAGGTTCTGCTGGTTAGTAACTGTACAGCCGTACAACATGCAGTCGTCACCGTCGGAGAGCACATTATTACTTCAACGCGCGCGGTCAAACATCTGGGAGTAATGATAGACGACCGGTTGAACTTCAACTGCCATGTCGACTATGCTTGCGAGAAGGCGGCGAAGGCTATCAATGCGATAACCAGAATCATGCCGAATTGTTACAGACCGAGTAGTAGTAAACGGAGACTGCTGGCTAGTGTGCCATCATCGATACTGCGGTATGGAGGTCCAGCCTGGATCGCAGCACTACGATCGAAGCGGAATCGCGTGAAGCTGAATAGTACCTTCCGACTCATGGCTGTAAGAGTTGCCAGTGCATATAGAACAATATCGTCGGAGGCAGTCTGTGTTATCGCTGGAATGATCACCATCAGCATCATGCTCGTGGAAGATAACGACTGCTACGGATGAAGAAACATCAGAGGAAGCTGGCGAGAAAAGAGTCGCTGAGGAAATGGCAGCAAGAGTGGTATAGGGCCGAGAATGGTAGATGGACACACCGACTCATATCGGTGCTGTCAACCTGGTTGAACAGGAAACATGGAGAAGTCGAGTTCCACTTGACGCAGTTTCTCTCGGGTCACGGTTGCTTCAGGCACGCTGCGACACCTTTCTGCTCGGAATGCAGAGAGACGGTAGAAACACCACAGCATGTGGTTTTTGAATGTCCTTGATTTGCCGCGATACGAAGGGAAACACACCCTCACCGGTGTTGTAGCACAGATTATGTTGCAACTGCAACGACAGTGGAGAAACGACCAGCGAACTACCAATCCCGATTAGCGTTGTCTCGACAGACGCATCGGGGGAGCGACGAGCGCGACGGAGCAAACCAAGCTTGACAGAAGCAGTACGAGGGCGGCCGTGAGAGGATGGTTGTTATGTTGGGCGCTATCCCTGGAAGTACAGTGGCGAACTCGACGGAGCAGTGCTGAGCCTAACAAGAAACTCTGCGAGGGTGGCCGTGAGGAGATGGAAGTCATGACGGTCGCCATCTTTGAATCGGTACACGCCTCGATAGGTGCAAGGAAAGTGGACAGTGAAGGAGAATGTAGTAGCAACAAGAATGGCAGAACCCTGCGAGGGTGAATGTGAAGGAGTGGACGTTATGACGGTCATCTCCGGATCGCGGTGTACAGACACAGCCTCCCCCGAAGTAATACTTAACGGTAGTTCCGGGGGGGGGGGGGGGTTAAGGTCAGAGGTTTTTAGTGGGTTAGAGTCCCACACTGTGCCACGTGATGTAGCAATACATCATTAGTGTGCCTGGCATTGAGCGTTTCCTCACGTAAAAAATAAAACACACACTTACACACACCTACGCGCGCGCCCGGATGGTAAATGATTGAATAACGCGCTTCAGAACCTCGCGGTTTATTTTATACATGCAGCTATAAAATAGATACCACGGAGGTCTACAGCCTTTTATTCAGCAACTCCTCTCCCTACTTCCTCGCGGTACGATCCAGGATACATTCCTTAGTGGAAATCGAACTAACGGTCGAAACCAGGGTCGTTTGCAAACAGGGAAGGAGGCACTCATGTGAATGCTGAGCGTAAATACTCCGCCTGCAAATGATGGATCTCGGTAGGAACAGGTTCGAATGAATCTATAAATACTAGGAACCAGAGTAGAGGGTCCAAAGCCCCAAACGGAGGATGGTTTTTATAGCTGTTATCTATGGCTATAATGTGAAACGTGAATGGATGAAACCCCTAATCCAAGTGCTCTTAATCCAACACCTGTGCCGAGGGATGAATGGCGGGGGGGGGGGGGTTACAAATGCTCAGCCGCAAACGGAGCCTGTGGAGTACCAGGGTGCCCTCCACAGTAATCCGCCCTTACCGCATCATGAGAGGGGCTCTGATGTGGCGGACTTTTCTTTGCCTTAACTCGTGGGATTTTTATGGAAAACAAAATCAAAAATACAACAAGTGCAGATACGGAGGAAAACCCGTTCGCGAGAGGAGGTATGCAGGGCGGGGCCCGGCATCGCCGAAACGAATAAATGAAACTGACTTTCTCTTACCTTCGCTTCATACATGAAGTGACTTGCTTCATTTGTTGAACAGAACGTTTCAAGCAAGCTTCAGTTGAAGTTGGTGGCTGTTTCAATTGACGACGGCAGAAAGTAAGGCACGATTTGTCGATATTGACTAGGTTAAATTTAATATGC